>NW_025765751.1:51185-114027 GCF_003918875.1 Haliotis rubra
TATGTATGTTTAGGGACCCTACTGAATTACATGTGTAAATGCTTTCATTATTTACTCTCTTATTCATCAACCCTGGTACATAGGTTTTCAAGTGGGTTGATAACGAGTAAAAAGAGATATCGAACTGCTGATTATTTGGATGGAGTGTTCAAGTGAAGAGGTGGTTGGGTAGCCTAGTGGTTGCAAGCTCTCGTCACGCCGAAGACCCGGGTTCAAATACCCACATGGGTACAATGTGTGAAGCCACCATTTCTGGTGTCCCCGCCGTGATATTGCTGGAATATTGCTAAAACGGCGTAAAACCAAACTCAGTCAGTCAAGTAAAAGGACAGGTTAATGTACATTATTTGATAAACATTAAATACTGCCATGCTTAAATCCGGGGTTCACTTTGCCAACTTGGGTACAGTGTATTAAGCCTATTTCTGGTGTCCTCCATGATATCGGTGGCATATTGCTAAAAGTGGCGTAATAACATACTAAAGCACTCATAGAGAGTCGTATGTTTCATGGGACTGACACAACATAGTAAAACTACAAAACTTGTAAGACCAAAGGGATTTGGGTGGTCAGGCTCGCTGACTTGGTTGACACATGTCATCATATCCCAGCTGTGTAGATTGATTGTCGTGCTGTTGATCACAGGATTGTCTGATCAAACTCGATTATTTACAGACCGCCGCCATATAGCATGAATATTGCTGGAGTTGCGGCGTAAAACTAAACTCACTCACTCACCACTTTGTCAGCTGCAGATGTATGGGATACCGAAGTCGATATGATTTAAACATATTTGTTTTCAAAAAATAAATAGGGACTGGTGAACAAGCTGTTACAGCTTATGTTAACACCGCTCTCATACAACATATTGTACAATACAAACTGTAAGGTCAGAACATAACATACATTATCATACAAGTTAACAATTGCATAGTACACAGAAAAAAGAAGTATGGTGACAACCAATACATGTGTTGTGCATTTGTATTTTTATAGAAATCAATCAAATGAACTCAGTGTATAATTAATTTGTCATCTACAGTTGGGTGAGTCTGGAGACTAAATGCAATAAAGGATGATGAGCATATTAATTGGTGATATGTTTTGAATAAACATTCAAGTTACGTTTTTATTAAAGGTTTTGAAACGTTACGATTTTGTGATAAAATTCGGATTGATTTCCGAATTGTCACGTTTTCAAAAGTACTCAAATATCCGTTTTATTTCATCATGGTTTAAAATATAATAATAAACAATACACGTGTTTCTTATCTACATATACTTCATACACGTGAGGAAATGTGTAATTATGTGGATATTGACGAAAAAATTCCTCAAACAAGGTAAGTTTTTACCTACTGTTTTAATATTGTAACATTTGTCGGTTACAATTTTCAATATTTGCATTTGGTTTTCATTCATTTCTTGTAGTATTGACCAGAGTCATATTGTACTTCATTATCGATTTGGGAGCTTCTCAATGTATGCGAGACAGACAACACTAAGTCGTTTGTTTTCACAAAGCCATTTCTGTTGTACAGACGTGTAAAACATGATTCAATTTGGCAATTTATAAAGTGTCCTTTATGTTTCAGTCACTTTACAGATTAATCGAAACGTCTGCCCCTATATTTAACAGGCTGACATTCTTTAAGGATGGTCCCAACTGATTTAAACATCACAATAGATGTTTTACGCGCTGCATGGCTGCACATGAAATATATGTCAAACCATTATAGTTCTACCAGTTGATGTTACAAGTCTAAGTAGTGTTAAGGAAATTCGCAGAATACCAAGCAAGCGACTTATTAAATATCATCAGGCATTTCTGTTTATGCGAGGTTAAAACAAGCCTACTTGTTCCTGTTAATTCTAAGACGTAACTATATTTTCAGTGTTGTTGATACGGCCAATGCTTTCAAGTGCGCTTATAAAGGTTGGCGCAGCACAGATCTTGAAACTGACTAGGTTTCTGTGACATCATCGGGTATGCGCGGGTAAAATACAAATATGTTATTGTTACATCAAACTTGATATCACTCGATCGTCAGTTTGATTCAGACCCATATTACAAAAATTCAACTTATTTATTAACTGTGAACCAAATGGTCGACTCCTTATATTGCATTTGGGCGGTTTAGTTCACAAGTAATGTATCCTAGCTCTACACTGACTATACTACATAAAAATATTTTTTTTTATATCCTGGGTGGGTTTTGTTTTGTTCGTTTTGTTTTTGTTATTTCCGTCATTATGACGTCATTATCTAAATGACGTCACGTCACGATGGGTTTTATAATCTCCTACGATTGAGACGATCAGCTGAGACCCGCCATGTATCCTATAGGTATATCCACTTATCTTACCTTATATGGAATTAATTTCAGTTTTATTGCTCAATGGCGCTTTTACAGATTTGGATAAAATACATCCGGGTTGTCATGGTAATAGATATTTTGTCGATCTCCTTACAGCGAAACGGCGTCGCTTAGTGTATATTAACACTGACTGTTGGTGTTCGTGATGCACACCGGGGTTTCCGTATTTAAGCCCTGGGCTTATTACCGGAAAATGGCCCTTCTCGTTCACAAATAAAAATCCCATAATTAAGCCCAGGGCTTAAATTTGGGAAATGCTTGTAACTGAAGAAAACTATTCTAAGACACGATAAAATGGAATGAACTTTAATATAAACGGAATACAGAAACCTGGGCCCCGTTCCTCAAAACGATCGTAGCGCTACGACTGTCGTAAGTCTATGTTAAAGTATGGGAGTTACGATCACCTTAGCGCTACGATCGCTTTGAGGAACAGGACCCTGAACCTTAGACAATCGTTAAAGAACTGTCATAAAACTGAACTTGAATGACGCCCCCTCTATTGATGAAATATTTACATACTTTACTGTTCTTTGGGAACGTATATGTTATTATCATATTTTATTGTGACTGCGTGTGAGTCATATGGATTGAGATTGTCTATATGGGTATAGAGTACCTGACCTCTCTTGGGGCTCCAAAACGTTATGTAAACATGAAAACCTCTATTCATGCAGTAACTGCATCACAAACGTGCACTACAAACGTGATATATGCTGAAGTTTGCCATGTGCTTTTACAAAGGGGCGTCACTCTAAACAATAACATTTGAAATTTTAATTTAGGCCCATGGGCTTAATAACGGGAAACTATCCCCGTTTTTAAGCCCATGGGCGTAATTACGAGTGGGCTTAAATACGGGAAATCCCGGTAGATCATTGACATTATCGTGCTGGGCTCAGTTGGCAATATGAAGAAAAATGCTGCTATCTCATAACAATAGTCTTAACATAATACCAATGATTGGTGGATGGTCAGGCTGAAAACCCGACTTCGATTCTCCTCAAGGATACAAAGGGTCTACTCCCATTTGTGAGAACTCCCAGTTGTGAGACTCCCAGTTATGAGACAGTGGAGTCGGCAATTAACAACGAAAACACACCATACTCCCCTGTCTGATAGAATGGATTCACCCTAGCTAATTACTGATTTGCTATGTAACTGAATCTTGTGGAAGTAACTTAATGAAACTTTATAAGATAAATTGATTAACATACTCAGGTAAATGTCTTTAATAATTAAACACTTTGTGTAGGTAACTTCGTGATCAAAGAGAAATTAATTTACCTACTCAGATTTACTTCGTCTCCGAAACTACAAGCTATAGTTTAAGAAATAACTCTGAAATAACTCTGAAATTTACAGTCGAAATGCCCCTTATGCCAAACCCTTTCTACCCGACACAATAAATTTATGGAATGCCCTACCAAATTCCAAAGAGTCATGCAGTCTCAAAGAATTTAAAAAACCTAATTAGAAAAACCGAAAACAAGATTTATATTGATCTTAATTATGGCTCCTGTTTTTGTCAAATCTTTCACTGCCGCCTCAGGCTCGGATCTAGCGACCTAAAGTATAACAGACATTAAATAAACAGTGCATGTTGCTCTTGTGGATATCAACTACCCGTTATAACCTGGATATTTTTTTTGAACGGAAACAAAGAATTTACTCCTTGTGTAAACCAGAATATAATTGAATCCGTCCACGATTATATCAACAAGACACAACGCTTCAAATTTTCACAGGGAAATAGTGAAATTAACTCAACAACCTTCTCGTGATTGATTTATATTCCTACAATAGCTTGTTAGACACACACAACTGTAAGTCTCTAATTATGACTACTTAGAGAATAGCTGTATCTGCTGTAATCCGTATATATTTATATGTACTTAAAAATATATTTATGCAATAGTCAATATCGATGACGTCACATCCTCCATTTCATTTTATATTTTATGTTGCATGGGAGCGGTGTTAACAAAAGCAGTAATACTTCACCAATCCCAGTTCATTTTCATAAATAATAATAAAATATGTTTAAACCAAAATGACTTTCAAACTTCATAATAGGCAATACAAATGTTATCGTAATTACATATTCTTCTGAATAAATAAAATATTCAATGAACTATTTCTTCTGTGTAAATAAATCTTTGATAATCTATTTCATTAATCAACTCATCAATGAACTATGCCTCCTGTGGGTACTGGGCTGGGCTGTTCCCACTTTCATTGTAGCGATGTGGAAACACCACCTATGTGCACTGAACCATTAATTAATGTGTCTCACAACTGGGAGTTCTCACAAATGGGAGGACTCCGTACAAGGAGTAAACCCCTTTCTGGGGTCACCCGTCGTCGTGTTATATTATTGGAAAATTGATATCGTGTTTTGCAAAATTACCACTTTTTCAGATATAACAAATTACATGGATTCACACGAGCAACGTATACTTTTGTCAAAGATTTGGTTCCACGGTCAACAAGCTTCAGTTTGACACAAAACGCAAAGCTGTGATACCCTTTACAAATGTCAACGATACGGTGCTGATTAAAATCCATTCTCAACTTCCTGCGGGTACTGCTTAATGGTCACATTGGAGCTAAACTTGAGAAAGAAAACCCATGGAAATCTATGTGGATCCAAAGTGCGAGTTCATGAAGATGCTTAAAGATGAAAGGTTTGTGGCTATCTAAATTTTTGTGCATGACAATGATTGATCGCGTTAATTTATTCGACTTCAAGATAAAAACGTAATCTGTCCAATAAACACTTTTTAACATTATATCGATATAGCGAAAGTGAACTTCTCTTCATATACATGTACATATATATTTTATACATCGTGTTGTTAAAAGTTACCACTGATCGGTCATAAAACACACATTGTACATTCCGCTTACAAGGTTGCAGTCTATTAATAGCTTCACTCACGATTAGCAAACAAAAACATAAACATTTCGAACACACTCAATGACTTCTCCACCCGGTATTTCGGGTAGATCTTAATGACAGTGTAAGAATATTACCTGTCGTCGGCAATATCCAAAGGAGGTGCTCCTTCTCACCTTTAGGTCAAAGGTCAACAAACTTAAGTAAAGAATGTCAGTTTTAAAATGTATCATCTTTCTATTAGTCACGTATAAAGTAGATAAGTACATACCTATTTATAGCATTCGGGTGAATTAGGTAGCAAAAAGTTGAAGACGAGGGCAGCATCAAAATCAAAGTGTGTTTGTACCTGACTATTTTCTCGCGCGCAGTGTCTCAATTTGATATCGGCACACCCAAACCAAGATGGCGGCAGTCATTCGATGTGGACAAGTGGTCACCAAACATGGTGCTACGTCGTGAACTGTGGGATTATAAGCTAATGTTTACATTTGGAACGATCATTTAAGGTCCGGATAGTTTATTAGTTAACGCAGGATATTGGCCATACCCTTCAGCCAAAAAATAGCGCGGTAGTTGTGCACTGTCATAGAGCTTACCTTGACGGAATCTGATTTTGAGAATCCTGTTACGGAATGAAAATGGCTGGACACCAGCAGGTAAAACAAAATGTAAGTACTTTTCTATTCTCATTTAATCAATTTAGACACTTTGCATGCTTGTTTCGTTATTTTAGTTTATGCTGGTGCCCCGCTACAAAGAAACGAGTTCCATCTTCGAAACGTCCCCTCGAGACAGGTAGAGGAAGACATATTTGTACTAACTGGGACAAGTTGTCACCTGAAGAAAGAAGAGGTCGACTGACACTTTATTAATATCCCAGAAAGAGCGATAATTGATATAAGTAAATAAATCTATGTTTATATTTTGTTCATATACTCAGCAGCAGTGTCTAAACCATTAGTCTAATGTATCAATGTTGATGATTAGATTTGTTGACATTTGCCACAATATGGGGCAGGGCCCATCTTGCCACTGTCAACTTTTGATAGTCCGAAGTGCGTTTTGATAAATTAAACATACAAAGATAGGTCATATACTTATTGAATTATACAACATGGAGAAGTTAATGTGTCGTCACGGTCATGGTGTAAACTCTTGACAGCCTTTTTTCAGGTCACACACCACTACCCATGCTAAGTGCAACTGTCTGCCCTGCATCATTGATAATGATATGCAAGGATATGTATGTTTAGGGACCCTACTGAATTACATGTGTAAAAGCTTTCATTATTTACTCTCTTATTCATCAACCCTGGTACATAGGTTTTTCAAGTGGGTTGATAACGAGTAAAAGAGATATCCGAACTGCAGATAATTTGGATGGAGTGTTCAAGTGAAGGGGAGGTGGTTGGGTAGCCTAGTGGTTAAAGCGTTGGCTCGTCACGCCGAAGACCCGGGTTCAAATACCCACATGGGTACAATGTGTGAAGCCCATTTCTGGTGTCCCCCGCCGTGATGTTGCTGGAATATTGCTAAAAGCGGCGTAAAACCAAACTCAGTCAGTCAAGTAAAGGACAGGTTAATGTACATTATTTGATGAACATTAAATACTGCCATGCTTAAATCCGGGGTTCACTTGCCAACGTGGGTACAGTGTATTAAGCCTATTTCTGGTGTCCTCCATGATATCGGTGGCATATTGCTAAAAGTGGCGTAATAACATACTAAAGCACTCGTAGAGAGTCGTATGTTTCATGGGACTGACACAACATGTAAAACTAGCCTCACAGAGTCTTGTCATTTAGTTCGCTTGTGCGAAGCCTGAATCTATGAAGATTAAATTTGGCCTAAAAGACTTGACAGGCTATTAACATTCCTTATTAAAACACTAAAATCTACAGAAAATGTTGCTAAGAAACAAATTGGAACTATGTCGTTTAGTTCTGTCATGAGGGAAAATACACTAGATTCTTTAGCCAAATCAAGACATGCTACATGAAGGAATATATCTGAGATATTGTGATCTGAGGCATATTCCTTCTATCAGCAGTGTCACCTTTGGAACATGGTGGACCAGTAATCCCAGATCCTAGACTGTTATTTTCCAAACATGAATTAAGGAAGATGTTAACCATGTTAACATGCATGTTTCATTTCAACATTAGACCATGCAAGAAACCCATGATCTTGGAGTGGAATCCTGGTTCACCTAACTATATTTCCATGTCTGTCAGCGACTCAGCATCAATCCTGTCCTTGGGCCTTTCACCCTAAGGGAAAGAGTTCCGTTCCGTTCCCCAACTCTAAACCTAACCCTAAACCTAGCCCTAACTTAACAAATTTTGGAATTTTAATCATTTTGTGAGTTCTCTAGTAATTGTTGTGTTAAGTTTTGTTTATCATTCTAGAATATTTATACATATTATTTGGGATGGGGAACAGGAGGAACTCTCTACCCACATAAGTAGTAAACATCTGAGAACTTCTTTACTTTGGGCTTTCCACCATTGAAGATACGGGTTAGAATTGATCTTCAGTAACCCCTGCCTGTCGTAAGAGGCGACTAACGGGATCGAGTGGTCAGGCTGGGTGACCTGCTGACATATGTCATGGTATCCCAATTGCGTAGATCGATGCTCATGCTGTTCATCACTGGATTGTCTAGTCCAGACTTGATTTCTTCTCGCATTAAGTTGACACTGTATTTTAATTTGAATACTGTTCAAAAGCAATCTTAAACCTACACCGAAACATTGCTCTCACTTAAATATAGATGTGGTTCATCCATGTATTGTTAATGTTATCCTTCCTTAATTTTAGACTGCCTCCATGGTGTAGTGGTTAGAGCGTCTGTCCGGAGAGTGGAAGGTCGTGGGTTCGATCCCCGACCGCGTCATACCAAAAGACGTTAAAATTTGGTACTTGTTGGTGCCTGTCTGGCGCTCGGCATTAATGGGTACAATAAGGACTGGTCGGCTCGGAGTCAGTATAATGTGTCTGAGTGGGGGTATTAATTAGTGGTGGTCCGATTAATTGCAATAATCGAAGATTGGTCGCAGTGACTAAACGACCAAGCAATCGATCATGTTTTTCTCATCGAACACAAACAATTCTGGAACACTTGTTTGCATTGACAAAAATTTTCACAAGGTTGGTTTATTTGTGTCCTTTTCAGTTCATAAGCACTATGAGCTTGTTCCAAGTAAAGATTGAATTTATCTTACAGACTCCGAGAAAGATATGTTCCTAGCATACTACTCGTCCTTTAAAGATGCAATTTGCAAAAACCTCAAAGAACTACATGTTTATTTCTTCATTTTTTTGTGCATTACCAAAATAACCAGGAAAATGTCAGAAATGACGCTATCCATTTATTTTCGATGACTGATCGGTTGTAATGACCCAATCATCAATTATGAGATTTTACAGTCCGTTTGTGACAAAATGATACCGATGAATTGCCAATTAACGCAAAACAAATAGACATAAAATAATCAAACCAACGCGGACTGCATTAAAACAACAGACCAACTCTAGAAAAATTGCATAATTTTGTCAAAAATAAAAAAGTTGTTTATGAAACTGTCAGAGTTTAGCTCACAAAAAGTCTCTATAGGAGTAAAGTTGTCGTTTGTGTCTAAGTTCTATTCTTCAAAATCCAAGACAAAACAATACAAACTTTGCCTACCAAGGCCGGTAGAGTTACCTCCCTTCGACCATAACTCAAACAAAGGAAGCCGGGCTTGTTCACACTCGGTGGAAATGGAAGTGTCGTAAAATCTTTTGTTGTTTGGCCTACACAGAAGGAGAATCTGCCGATCTCTTTGAACTTGTATACAATCGTCGATGTAGGCATGGAGCACGATGCCTTGGCGATCCAGAAACTGAGTGAGTGGGTTTAGTTTTACGCCGCACTCAACAATATTCCTGCTATATGGCGGCGGTGTTAATCCAGTGATCAATATCATTAGCACCGATCTACTCACTCACTAACCCGGATCTTCACGGGTTTTCAGTTTTGAGAATTCGTGGGACATTATTACGTGCGATATATGAAGATTTCTATGGCTTTGTGTTTAGTGACGTACTGTGGAACACAAACTCGTGACTCGAACGATGGTCTTCGAGGTCAGTACGCCAACTTGCCATTCGCAAAATCTTAAATGGACTGCGACATTTCTATCTCAAGCTCGATATACCGCGCCTACCTCAAAGGTGTGGGGACGTGGAACTAAACCGTGGGCCGCCGGCAAAACAACTTGAACCACGAGCACGACAAACTCGACTCTCTTTCGGAGAGGTAAATTCGGACGAAGAAAAGACTTCTGATGTTATGAGTGAGTGAGTGAGTGAGTGAGTGAGTGAGTGAGTGAGTGAGTGAGTGAGTGTGAGTGAGTGAGTGAGTGAGTGAGTGAGTGAGTGAGTGAGTGAGTGAGTGAGTGAGTGAGTGAGTGAGTGAGTGAGTGAGTGAGTGAGTGAGTGAGTGAGTGGGAGTGAGTGAGTGAGTGAGTGAGTGAGTGAGTGAGTGAGTGAGTGAGTGAGTGAGTGAGTGAGTGAGTGAGTGGAGTGAGTGAGTGAGTGAGTGAGGAGTGGTGGAGTGAGTGGAGTGAGTGAGGAGTGAGTGAGTGAGTGAGTGAGTGAGTGAGTGAGTGAGTGAGTGAGGTGAGTGAGTGAGTGAGTGAGCTTTTGTTTTACGCTGCTTTTAGCAATCTTCCAGCAATATCACGGCGGCGCACACCAGAAATGGGCTTCACACATTGTACCCATGTGGGGAATTGAAGCCAGGTCTTTGGCGTGACGAGCGAACGCTTTAACCACTAGGCTACCCCACCGCCCTTCACCGATGAGGGAGCTGGCGTTGGGCTCTGTACATGTTCTGTCACAAATTCAAACCCTTAACAATTTAATTCCTTTCCTGAGAATGTGTTGTGGCACACAAATGTATTTTTCAACAAAGCATTTTGTTTGATCTCGGTTTCAGCTGAGACCGCCGTTTTGTGAAAAAAATATTGCTAACTGCGGAGTTAAAAAGACAAACTACCAAACAAACAAACAAACAAACAAACAAACAAACCATATGGTATGACAGTGAGTGAGTGAGTGAGTGAGGCAGTCAGTAAGTTTAGGTTTACGCCCCACTCAGCAATATTTCAGCTATATTACGGCGGCATGAAAATAATTGATTGTGCAGCAGATAATCCAGTGATTCACAACGTGAGCATCGATGTACGCAATTGGGATACGATCATTTGTGTGAACCAAGTCAGCGCGTCTGACAAACCCTATCACGTCAGTTACCCCTGACAGCATGCATGTGTTGGATCTTCGCGAGGGATTTCACAGGAGTGAACAGTCACTTAGACAACTGGGCCAAGTGACTGCGAAAATTGGCCCTATGTTAGCATCAAAGCTCAGATCAGCAAAGCCTGTGGCAATCACCTTCCTCCCCCGATCGTGGCCATCCTGGCCCACCTTGGCTACCAGGATACGTGGGCGTGGACCTTCCCACTCCACAAAGCTCTACACAGAACAATGAGACTCTCTTACTTACAATGTAACTGGTCCGTGTGCCAAGACAAATTTACAGTAATGAACGTGAGTGTTTTATTCCAGCTTTATCGTGGATGTACAGAATGGAAGTCAGAATTAATTCTTCAATGACAAATGCATGTTAGGGTTAATATGAAACCTCTGCTGTAGGCACAGTTGATTGTGTGAGCATGTGTTTATGAATTACTATAAAATAGTAAACACATCAGGTGTTTACGAAATGGTAAGTGTGTAGTGCCCTGCCGTTGTCACTAGTCACAATACATGCATTGCATTGAATCCAGTAAAGTCCAGCCTTCCCCCATGTTGTATTCTCAGTGAACCAGATCACACTTGGTTTTACTTTTGACAAACTGTCCCGAATGTCTGAAGAGAGATATGCATGTTTAGTAAAAGTGCCCAGTGTATTAAGGAATGAATGTTCACCATTACTCTCTCCGACACAAATCTCATTTCCTCTGCTTGTGCGAACTGTTTTGCATACGCTCTGCTCACCATTTTGTGACTGGCTACATGACGTACAAACGCTTGTTCTAACAAATGAAATAGATGAATCATGGTAGACCAGCACACTCCCTTTAAGGTTCAGTGTTGGGAGCGTCTATATATACAAGGGACATTAATACACTTTCTTGACTTCTTAATAAGGAAATGTGTTGTCCCTCTCACCAAAGACTTACTTCTTACACAACTGGTATATCTTGAAAACATTTATCATCACAAGGGCCTCTGATAGGTCATCAGAACTCTTGATAAGCTGTAGATACTGTAGATGTTCAAGATTCAACATTCTTTATTTAGTATCAAATCCCTCCAGAGTACATGTATACATATAGCGTACATATTAGAGTCAATTCCCTTCACCAAAACTAAATGAAGCGTTCGTAAATTTGAGAGTTGTCTCCCTTAGCTGTCCACATACAGCTGTCTAATTGGTGTGCACTACAGAAAATACAGTGCTAAAGATTGACATGGTATATCTGCCATAACTTGTACAAATACTTGGTAAAAACTTGTTTCTCAACTTGTTATACAGTCACATGAAGTAACAAAGTGCGCTTCGTATTCAACTGCAGATACATTCAAATTCGAGTCACGATGTATATCATGAACAAAAATTATTATATGATTACGTTTCCCATAACCAAAAGTAGATGAAGCGTTCGTAAATTTGAGAGTTGTCTCCCTTAGCTCTCCACATACAGCTGTGTGATATGTGTGCACTGAAGAATATACAGTGCTAAAGATTCTCACATAGTACTATCTGCCAAACTTTCTTTAATTTGTGTACTTTACATCAATTATTTCTACTAATACGGTATATGTAATGATCTTTAATTGATTATATCAAGCATGGAGCAATTAGCCAGGAGGCTGAGAGACAGTCAGGGGAGAGAGTAAAGGAGCCCAGGTAGGAGGTGTGCTGTAAGCTGTTTATTCCGTGCTGACAGTTGCTGAGAGAATATCAGTCAACATCAATCGGTAAATTGCTACAATAAGAAAACAGATAATTACTTATATTGCCAAAACATATTACAATCTAAAGTTTTAAACACATGAGCCAAAATACACTTTTTCCTAGCCAATGTTAGCAGAAAGAGATTTTATGAATGCTTCATTCAGTTTGAAAAGCACATGGCATGAACTCTGAAAAGAGTCTGATAGGAATTTGTACCAAGTTTACATTAAATGATAGAAATATGGGTTACAATGCACTGCAAAACATTATTTAACATCTTGAGTGTGTACTTACACCATGGGGAACTCCATATGTTTTACGTTTGGTTTATGATAAGCTACCTGGGTGAATCTTCTCTGGAGGTCCATTTCTGGAATGACACGGAAGGTATTTCTTAAATTCACTTAAAACAATACTGTGAGCATCTTTAGTAATCATAGCAAATGAAAATAGAAACAATTTCAAAAAGTTAGTTGGACAAATTTAAAAGTTAACAGCCCGCAGCCTAGCCTCAAGTCCAGCCAAGTAATATTTCTGCTGGGCAAATATACATTTTCAGCTGGAAGGCTAACTACCTTCGTAAGCTTTTTACAGTTTTCAAAACACAAGGATGTAATTGCATTGTGAAGGTTGCTGACTTTGACACCGACTTAGTTGAGGAATTCAGCGACATCATGTGCACAAGAATAGACATGAATTGTTACGAACATTCAAAGGTTAGTGCTATTAATACCACAAAGACATTGGAAGATGAAATCAAATCAATACATATACAATACTGTAACTTCTGTCAAGATTTATTAATTAAAAAAATATGAAAATGTAAATGACACTGTAATATCTTACACAAAACTTGAATTGGGGTTAATCGGTGAAATTTGGTAACACAATTTAAATATGACATACATAAATATTGGAAGAAAAACTTGTAACATAATGTAAGGGAGGCAACTCAAATTTCAAATTAGTGAATGTACTGTAGCTCCAAATGAAAGCATGTAGGTTGTAATATTTCCAAACATATGCCACATCTCTTTTACTTAACAGGGACATGAGCTTTTCTAATTATCCTATTTCTTCTGGCAGTGGAGAGAATTTTGTTGTTAGTTGCCTGTAAAAGCTCCAGAGCTTGAAAATAACATAATGTCAGTGGCAACACAGACAACTGGTTCTGACGAAAATAGAAACTTGATGAAACATCTGAGTATGGAAACATAAAGAGAAACCCATTCCACCTCACAATATCTGATTTCTTCCTTCATTGCAGGAAAAACATAACTGTTGTATGATTAGATAAACAGGTCTCACAATACCTTGCTCTATGTTCTGACACGTTTCCTCTGTGTAAATACAGTTGGTGGAAACCTACCCTGGCCCTGACATAACTAACCCTAAGGATCGGAAAGGGGTGTTGGATTGGAAGGGGATCCAAGGGCTAAGGATACAGTTGGTGGAAACCTACCCTGGCCCTGACATAACTAACCCTAAGGATCGGAAAGGGTGTTGGATTGGAAAGGGGATCCAAAGGCTAAGGATACAGTTAGGGGTAACCTACCTGGCCCTGGACATAACTAACCCTAAGGATCGGAAAGGGGTGTCGGATTGGAAAGGGGATCAAGGGCTAAGGATACAGTTGGTGGAAACCTACCCTGGCCCTGACATAACTAACCCTAAGGATCGGAAAGGGGTGTTGGATTGGAAAGGGGATCCAAGGGCTAAGGATACAGTTGGTGGAACTCTACCCTGGCCCTGACATAACTAACCCTAAGGATCGGAAAGGGGTGTTGGATTGGAAAGGGGATCCAAGGGCTAAGGATACAGTTAGGGGGTAACCTACCCTGGCCCTGACATAACTAACCCTAAGGATCGGAAAGGGGTGGTGGATTGGAAAGGGGATCCAAAGGCTAAGGATACAGTTAGGGGTATCTTACCCAAGCCCTTTGAATGGCATTTATAAGTAATACACACGAAAGGTAAAAGTGTATGAATGAGAACTTCTTTATAATGAGGAACACGACGTTCCAGAGTATACTGTTACTGCTACATCGGGTGAATGATTATTGTAACTACCAAGAAAAGCCCCCCAAACCAAACCACGCCAACACCCTCATCATCCAAGAGACACAAGCAATCGGCTAACTTCAGATAAACTAAACATATTACCATCAAAAGCTGACAAAAACATGTAGTCAGGAACTCCCCAGGTTTCCCTCAAACTCGGCAACAACACCCTCTGGACCCCTCTCCGATAACACCACCCCACAACACCCTCTCCGACAACACCACCAACAAGACCCTCTCCGACAACACCACCCACCTGACCATCCTGAAATACCCCACTGCCAAACTATCACCTCAACACAAGAAGACACTGAAAGACCTTCACAGGGAAGAAAGAGAAATGATGCCACCTTCATCCAGCAGCAAACGCTGGAGATACGGCCACAATCAAGATAAACAAGCACCCACCAAAAGCTAGAATACTTGTCTGCTACAGAGGATCTGTTTTCCATAAAACTACCCAGATCCTTTCCAGCTGCTTAGCCCCTTAAACAAATATGGAACTTTCCACATCAGCGAATTGGTTAACCTACTAGCAGACGCTTGTGTCGCAGACATCATGGTCAGCTATGACGTCATCGACCTCTTCACCAACATCCCTCTACAAGGAGGTGTAAATATGATCCTCAACAAGCTACACACCGGAACTGATGACATAGACACACACCATGCAGCATCGTCAACCTCAGGTCCAGCTGCTTAGCTTTGACACCTCATACAACACCCTGCCCTGCCCTGCCCTGCCCTGCCCTGCCCTGCCCTGCCCTGCCCTGCCCTGCCCTGCCCTGCCCTGCCCTGCCCTGCCCTGCCCTGCCCTGCCCTGCCCTGCCCTGCCCTGCCCTGCCCTGCCCCTGCCCTGCCCTGCCCTGCCCTGCCCTGCTATGCCCTGCCCTGGAATACCTGTGCTGAGAGAGCCTCAACCAGCAGCCTGGATCAGGTTGTGATTATATGCTGAGCACGGCAAACTGCATCCCTTGTAACATACAGTAGGAGAGGGTATGCACAATGCAGGAAATACTGTCAACAAATGTCTAATACTATTGGACACAGTGAGAGGAGGTATAAAATGACATACCCTGCACAATCTTCCCTCTCAATGGCTGTGTCAGTGGAGGCACTGTCATCTCAGTCAGCGTCTGCAACAATATCCAACACAATGAGCACAACTAACTACCTGCCAAATAAACAAAGATGATGTCACATTGCTCTAGATATATTAATGCTCTGAAACCATGGTAACCAAAACCATTGATTATGTTTTCTGTGAAATTTAGATGTGAACATGTACTGTCAATGTGATAAATTTCAGGGTTCCATGATGTTGACATAATGACAGAACTGTTACCAAGGTTACAGTGTTCTGGGAACACAGAGTGACTAATACAAAGTACATTACTGGCTGTTAAGTGAAGCATTTATCATACATAGGTGTCGATTGGTGACACAGTGAACTGTTTCATGGGGATAAGGAGCCAGTGTCCAGGGTACTAGGCTGTGCTGCGGCATCGGTTCAGTGTCCAGGGTACTAGGCTGTGCGGCATCGGTTCAACACCAGGTCTGGGGTGCTGTGGAATAAAAGAAGTAACTTGATTAGTGCGTTTTTCTACTCACTCCTGGGTACACTTCATATAGCTGGCAGATGAAACAGAGATACATTACTGGTGGTGGAAGGTGCAATAACAGACAACAAATGCAAAGAATGCTATTGAGTATGGTCTAACATTACGGAATATTCCAGAATTTAAGAAAACAAATTGTCTTGTAAGATCCAGCATTACATTATTCATTCATATACATTTACCTTTTAGAAATGTTTACGCCATGCAGGTTTTAGAAAAAAGAAAATATACCCATAAGGGGTTTTATCCGCCTTTATAAACACGACATAATTGTATTCTACCAGACACAATTCACCCTCGATGCTTTGTGGCACAAACTACTTCTGGAATATAAGTCGGAGCAAATTAATCAGTAGACTCCTAAAAACACAAAGCTGACATTAAACCAAAACCAGAAGAAGCGCTCGTAAAATAACGTTGAACTCGTCAACTTGAAAGTAAGAAACGACGTTGTTGGAATGTGAGACCATATATCGGATTCTTGGGTTACGCTGTGAAAGGCGCTGTGATTGCTTCAGTAATTATACACAACAGAATACAAAAAGTCCCCAGCCTTCCTGCTTCCTAGCCACGAAAACATTTTGGCACAGAGGCACGAAAACAGGTGACAGTGTCTTCCATGAAAGAGTGGCTGCAACCGGCTGTCCAACACATGACAATGCTTGGAACATGCTGTTCCCGTTTGAGCGAATGTCAGTGAACTCCGCGCCATAACTATAAAATGTCGAGTGAAACACATTGAAGCACTTACCTCCAGACGCATGTCACACTCGCCCCTGAACAGCGATTGCGTTGCAAACTGACTACAAGCCCTGCCCCTTGGTCAGAGGTGTTCGCCGCCATCACCAGCTGATGGACGTAAACATTGTCAACTGGCCTGTGATTGGTGCTTGCTGCATGCTGCTTCCGGGTTCCGGATGCCTGTGGATGCATGCATGTTAACCACAGCGATTCTTCCTGTGGTGTACGTGAAAAGTGCAAACGAGCAGAAAATGAATGGGAATATGATACGATATTGTATAAATATTGATTTATATAAAGAAAATAAAGTTTATAAAGTATGCATAATTCTGTTTCACAGAAAACATGAGTTGTGAAGGTATATTGTCAGCCTGCAGTATTTTGTAGGGGACTGAAGCAATGCATGGTGTAAAACTGCAGCAGTGTGTGTACAATATTCTGGGAAGTTTGAAAGAACTATAAAACACTTTTAAAACATAGAAACATCAAAACAACACACATACATTCAACAGGTGATTTTTCAACTTGACCTTTTTTAGAGTGAAAAAAAACAACCCGTGTTTGAGATGAAGAAAATGTAATAAATTTTTGGAAAAAGGTAAAAAAGCAATCTAAGAATATTTGTAAAGAATGCTGCGTTTAAAAACAAAGCCGAAAAAGAGATAGCGAAAGCCTGTGAAAAATAGACGAGCCCGAGTAATGAAGGCGAAAGGCAGGAAAGGGGAGCAAAGCGCCTGGTGGTAGGCGGGAAAAAAGGGAGGGTTCGGATTGGCTAAGGGGGAAAGGTCATGTTTCGGTGGGGGTCATGTACCTTTAAGTAGTTCCTTAAAAGAGAGTTCTTACTGACAATGGGGTTTTGCTCCTCTTGGAGGCGCACCGGAACAAAAGCGATCGGTGCCTACGGACTGCGGGTCCAATATCCAGGATGGCGTGGTTCCACAGGCCCCAAGACTACCTGCATCGTGGGTTTTGAGGTTGGTGTGAATTGTCTGGAAACCACCCTTGCTATTAATAGACATCCAATGTATACCTATTGAAAGAATGAATGGTGGCTACACATTCACGCAGTCAAAGTATACATACTTGCTTGTGTATACAGGATCGCTTTCCTCCCCTGGGATATTACATAGATCATATAACCTCACTGTGGATCCCGCTATCATGGACCGTAGCGTACATCAAGAGCCCTTACCGTTATGTATGCAGTGCCACGTTTGTGACGTCACACTGACTACCACACTGACTATTATTCCACGTTTTGAAAATGCACAAAAACGTCTGAACCACAAAGACTCCCTATACTAGGGATTAAAAAAACAATACCACAGAGCAAACATTATGCTTGAATGTAAATAATATTTTTTAAACTATTCTATGTTATATTTATACGAGCTTTGCCATTTCCCAGGTAACTGTTTGTACTATAAAAGAAATTATGGCTTCCACGCTCACATTGTTTCCATAGCGTAACATCGTTATGTTTGAGTGAAAATCACGGGTGTTAAAAGTCAAGTTTTACAGTTGACATGCCCACGACGCTGAAAGTGAGTGTTCTACAGTAAAGACAGTGAACATGCTGCGACAGCATATCAAATTGTAAACATGTACTAATTGGTAGGGGTGAATAAATCCCATATCGCATGGTTTGGAGAGGCTGAATGGTCGTTTTGCTCTGTGTAATGTTGAACAGTGTTGGACACATTACACAACCTGTTTCATTCACAGAATGACTGGACATGCAGCTGAATGTTGTGTGTGATAATCGTATTGATAATAATGTATCTTGATGGTGTATTGATACCCTGCCCCAAATAAATTGTTTTGTAGTTGATTAAATACAAGCACAGAATATGCATGTTGATGATATAACGTATGCCATCGTGCCTCTCCTCCCCAAAAAAACAAAAACAGAAAAGAAGAAGAAAAAGCCTCCTCCTACTACAATGGTAAATATGAAATACACCAGCCAGCCAGCCAGCCAGCCAGCCAGGGTGGTCAGGCTCGCTGACCTGGTTGACTCATGTCATCCAGTTGCGTAGATTAATGTCCATGCTGTTGATCACTGGATTGTGTGGTCGCAGACTTGATTATTTATAGACCAGAACATTGCCATATAGCTGGAATATCCCGGAGTACGGCGTTAAACAACATCCAAACAGAAATGTCAGTAGTGTACAACAGTTCATACAAAAAAATATTGACTCAACATGAATTTCGCACGCACGCACGCACGCACTCACCTTTCACTCACGCACTCACTCACTCACTGTTGACTTCTGATCAACAAGCGAGACGCTATTGTCTCTAAACTTCAGATGCTCGATGTCCGTTGGGATTCAGGGCCGACAGACCCCTAGTAATACATGCTGGTCGCAAGTAGGCAAACAAACAAAATTATGTAGGGGTGGATTTGAGACTTCGGGGATAGTGTGATAGGTTGGTGTATATTTGTTTACCCCTGGGAACGACGGCATCACTACGTTGCAGGTGCTTTGGTTGCCTCACAAACTGATTGAAGCGCCACACAAATGTGTGGAAAAGAGCCGTACATGCTATCCTGAAACCCACGCGCTTGCTTAAAGTGACTGAAGCGCCAGGCAAATATCTCCAACACTGCCGTTTACGGAACCAAGTTGGCGTCTGTTTCTGCCGAGAATAATCACGTGTGGCAAATGAATAATTTCCATTGCTCCTTCACCCTTACACCCACCACCCTAATTTGGACCGGACAAACAGAGCATTTTCGGTAAAGTATATCAACCCACAATACCGGCTT
Source organism: Haliotis rubra (assembly GCF_003918875.1). Classification (NCBI taxonomy): domain Eukaryota; kingdom Metazoa; phylum Mollusca; class Gastropoda; order Lepetellida; family Haliotidae; genus Haliotis; species Haliotis rubra. The sequence goes on from NW_025765751.1 coordinate 70,672, forward strand.
GAAAACACGTTCTTTCTACATATCATAAATGCAGTGTAGGGAAAAAACGCTCATATCACATGGGCTTGGATTGATGATGTTGTTAATGATGATGTTGATGATGATGTTGTGGTTTGTTGTTGAGGGTGTTGTTGTTGTTGTTGTTTGTTGTTTAACGCCGCACTCAGCAACATCCCGACTATAGGGTGGCGGTCTGGACCAGACAATCCAGTAATCAACTGCTTGGAAAGCTGACTGTCTGTGCTCCTCTCGCCCCCCCTCCCTCCCTCAAAGCGGGTAAAAGATGCTCAGACCACAACCACGTACATAGGCTGTAGACTGGTTAGGCTGCATAAATTGTAAGCAGAGTCCGTGGGATATGAATGAGTTGAGCTATATGGCAGCGGTCTGTAAATAATCTACTCTGGACCAGACAATACAGTGATGAGCAGCATGAACATCGATCTACGCAGTTGGGAACCGATCTGACCACCCGTCGCGGGATATGAGTGACATTACTCTCAGTTTCAAATGATACAGTTATAACAGATTAAAATGCTTTTTCCGGTGTGTTGGTGTTAGTACCAGCACATCAACACATGCTCATGAAGTTATCTAGGAGAGAGATTCACTCTACTTCAGCTAAACTATCTATAGTCCTAATGTGAACCACAATCTGGGCGGTTGACACGTCATCTTCTCCCACTAGCGGAGATCGATGTTCATGTTGTTGATCACTGGATTGTCTGTATGGTACAGACTCGACTACCAACAGACCGCCGCCATACAGCTGGAATATTGCCGAGTGCGGAGTAACACAACAAAACAGCGCAATGTACAACATTTGAAACACGCTCTTTCTACATTGTATGAATGATAGAGGCCGTGTGGCCCTGTGTAGTGTTGTACATTGTTGTACAGAATTCACACAGTGTTACAGGCACGGAGGCTTTATCTGTTAATTATGAGTACTGAAGGGCAAGTGTGTGTTGCTGGTGTTGGTCGTGGTGTGTGTGTGTTAAGACTCCAAGCTCAACCTTGTTTGCTAATTGTTTACTCATCATACACAAAACTTGGACGTTGGTATGTGTATCCCATTGGTTGGGAGAGGATTGTGGTGGAAACTATTGTTTTGTGCATATTGTTTTTTTTGCAGTGTTTTTTTGTTTGTTTCAAAGCTTGTATAACTCCCGCGATTCAGTATCAGCATTTAACTGTATGTGATTGATGTGATGTTTCTTCTATATTTCATTATTTATTTTCTTTATTTTTATATATTTTAAAAAGAAGAATTTTGGTATGCTAAAAATACATTTTCTTTTCATCTGCCCATGGAGATGCTTAGTTAAGTTAAAAACATTGTTGGAGGTGCTCCTACACTGTATTAATGGAGGGGTTGAATAAAACCTCATATCATATGTAGTGGGTGGAGAGGCAGTACGGCTGTTTAGGTCTGAATAATGTTGCACAAATGTGCGATGAGTTGAAACATGTGGTATTATATAGCCACTTGAGCATGATTAATCAACTGAAATTCCGAAAGGTGTTTTTTCTTCATATTGGCAAAATGTATTCATGTTTTCCGTGAGCTCTTTCTATTAGTCATAGCTTGACGTTTTGTGTATAGAGAACGGACGGACGGACGGACCGACCGACCGACCGACAGAATCGACCCACAAATAACTGAAAAGTACCAGTTCACGGCATATATTTTGGGTGGCATATCCTGTGTTTGTGTTTGCGTTGTGTATTGGGGTGGGGTGGGGGTGGGGTGGGGTGGGTGGGGGTGGCGTGGCGTGGGGTGGGGTGTAGGGTGGCGTGGCGTGGCGTCTAAACAAACGTCTTTGAGAGGCATTTACATGTTGGGGCACTAAGGAAGGATATAAATATAACAAACGTTCGGTCCAGGTTCTGATACTTGCTTGTGTTAGAAGCTACACTGAAACGTGGCTCCCACTGTAATAATGAAGCTGTTCATCCATATATTGTTATCATCCTTTTGGTCTAAATAACGTGTGAGGGCCAGGCCCTAACCTGGTTGGTAGTCTCTTATTTCCTCCTCTGAAAACCTCCAGGTTAAGAGAGACAGTGCTAACTAACTGAAGCGGCCTACAAATATCTGAAAAAGAGCCCAGCCGTTCACCTATGTTGACGATGTGGTTTCAAGCCTGGATGCAGAGTACGAGATGATTTTCGCGGCATTACTTTTACGTGAACCGTACTCATCATGTTGTTTATATCAAGGTATAGGAGTATGTTTCACTGTGGATTAGTCTGTCTATAAAGCAATATTTCCAAGAACATGTCTTGAGCGTCACGAACCCAGGATGTTCAGGATGGAGTTCTACGCGCTTCCGTGTACGTCAGTCTACTACACAATTTTCTAGTCATGCTGGCGTTTGTGGTGAATGGCGAAAACATGTGGCGTATCATCATTTATTGTGGCTCTACCCTCAAATACAGAACTTACAGTTTTATTAAACATTTTCGACCACTGGGAGAATGTTGCTTGTGGTAGTTACCGCAGAGGTGACATTGCAGAGTGGCACTGAGGTGGGGAACGGTTGGAAAACTCGGGGATTTTGTGTAGGAACAACAGGTGTTGTTAGCAATATTCTAGCAATGGCACGACGGGGAACGCCAGAAATGACTTTAACCATGCTTTACAATCGAACCAGGGCATTCAGCGTGAAGAGCGAACGCTTCAACCACAAGCTAGGCTACCAGCCCTCCTACAGTGCAACATCAATTTTGCTTTGTGGATGTTCACCCCACCCCACCCCACCCTCACAGAGCTTTACAATTGCAATAGTATGTACATATACGTCTACATGTCAATCACAAAACTAAACCTCAACTATGAACGATATGATATACGTTTCGACTCCATTCACCCATCCAATCCTTCCTTCCTTCCTTCCTTCCTCAACACGAGAACCGAGAAAATATTTTAGTCTTATTAAAATTTCGAGAACCAAGCTTTATGGTCAAGTCTTCGTCTTGACAGCTTGGACGGACAGCAGACGGATGGAAACCTGTGACGTCAGACCGGGCGATGATGACGTCACTACCTCTGTACTTGAATTCACGGGCCTTGGTCCTGAGATGTAAAACAGTGGTGTGTTATATGTGCACAAATTTCAGCCAACCTTTGCAGAAACATTGTCCACTTTTGACGACGTTTTATGTCTGTTAAATTATCAACCATTCCTCCCTCACTTGATAATTCAGAAGTACTCTGTGGCTGGGTATTTTGTGTAAAACTAAATTCATTCCATGCAGACGAGAGTAAGAAAATAATCTGCAAAAGAATCATAAATGTTTGGTGTGTTGTAAACTAGTGAACACGAACGCAACAATTATATACATTCAAAATATTTTCTATTTCAAAATGCATTCGAGTGCATAGCAACATTACAAGTCAATGTGAAGTTGCTTAGATTGTTTCCCAGGGTATGTACTGCTATAGCAGGTAGAGCGGTGGCGGGCAGCTCGCACAGCTACACCGTATCCCGTCTAATGCCTGTGTTGTTTCCCAGGGTATGTACTGCTATAGCAGGTAGAGCGGTGGCGGGCAGCTCGCACAGCCAACACCGTATCCCGTCTAATGTCTGTGTTGTTTCCCAGGGTATGTACTGCGAAAACAGGTTGAGCGGTGGCGGGCAGCTCGCACAGCTACACCGTATCCCGTCTAATGTCTGTGTTGTTTCCCAGGGTATGTACTGCGAAAACAGGTTGAGCGGTGGCGGGCAGCTCGCACAGCTACACCGTATCCCGTCTAATGCCTGTGTTTTTCCCAGGGTATGTACTGCTATAGCAGGTAGAGCGGTGGCGGGCAGCTCGCACAGCTACACCGTATCCCGTCTAATGCCTGTGTTTTTCCCAGGGTATGTACCGCTATAGCAGGTAGAGCGGTGGCGGGCAGCTCGCACAGCTACACTGTATCCGTCTAATGCCTGTGTTGTTTCACATATCAAGCAATAAGTAATACTAATAAACAACCATTCACAGGAATATTTCAAGCACAGAGACATATGCAAAGATAGTTTTAAGATTATTAACTATTAAATTACGGACGATGTTCTTGATCGACTTCTCGTCATTTATTTGAATACAAAATATATGTGAACTTTCCGAAAGATAAAACATACATTGGTGCAAACTTACTAACATTGTCAGTATCATCATGTATCGATTGTGGGTAAGGCGCTGTTTTACGATTCGTTTATTTGGGTGTAAAGATTTGAAACACTATCCTAGTGCAGCCCATGATGTGTACAAATTGCAGATCGGCAGTACTTATTAAGGGATGGATAACTGCCATGTATGTATATTTTCATTTCGGGGCGAGGGAGTTATTAATGATGGAATTACTTAGTTCAACATGGTCAGTCGGGAAAATAACTGAACTGTAAAAATGCTAACAAACAAACATTTGACCTTTGTGGCACTCGAGTATGGACGAACATGGATCTGTGTAACCATAACTTGAGTAAAAACAATGGTACCTGCTACATGAAATTAAATTGACGATGTGACGTATTCCTTGCCGAAATAATGATCGTGTTTCTAGAGCGGACAATGTTGACTATTCATGTTCACTGGATGCATTTGTAGTCCAACGGGGAACAACTGTGCTCCCCTTCACTTGGCTAAACTTAATGCAGTGAGGAGGAATGAGAAAGAGAGAGAGAGAGAGAGAGAGAGAGAGAGAGAGAGAGAAAAGAGAGTTTTAGGGTGTTTGAAATCTTCATTGTTGGGCAAGAAAAACACGTAACAGGCAGGGGCCATCAGGTGTTTTGCTTCATTTACATTTTACGGTTAAGTGTACCGCTGTTGATGTCATTTGATTACACCTTGAAATGACTAGCCCCAGTATCTATAACAACCGTAATTCGTAGAAACTGATCATTGAGATACCCACTCGACTAATTACTTTTGTGATCCATCGGTCATCGGATACCCATTTCAGTTATCACTCATGTCATCGCTTAATCCCCCTAACCCTAACGCTACCGGGGATCGGTAATCCCCTAACCCTAACGGGATCGCTTAATCCCCTCAACAATAAAATTGTTCCGCAATAATGACAGTACCGGACACAAATTGACCCAAGGAAGATAAACGTGTTATTGAGCATCATTGTTCTTAAAAACGTGCACTTCAGACTTTCTCCAGCACCAAATGCTTGTGGAGTTTTCCTTTTTGATTCCAATACGATATTTGCCTATACCAGTTCATAAGGATAGGTTTAATAGTTATCTGCTTCAAGTATCTTCTTTTTGTCATAATGCGAACCTGTGGCCGTTCAGTTGACAACACTGAGACTGAGGCCGTGATAAATTGTGAATCCTGTGTCATTACTGCTGCAGACCTGTGCTTCTATATGGACTGACATGTTGCAGCTGTAGATACACAATATGGACACTGTCTCCAAAGCCATACAGGGCTAGTTTTCATAATTATTTACATTTCGTAAACTTGACATACAGGGCTTGGGAAAAAATATCAGAATGACAACGGTTAAGGGATGCTTTAGCAATAACAGCAATCAGATGTTTTCGAGTGGATAAATCGACAACGATTTTGTTCTGGCCTAAAAGACGACATAATTCAATATCAAAACTCGTGATGCCAGAAGAAATACATTATGTCAAAATATTGACAGCACAAAGATTGAGATCAAAATGCAAAAACTTCAAAGTACAAAAACGCACAAGCATGCCACTTTACAAACCAAACACACAGAATCACAGTCCACCACAAAGAACAAAATCTTGTACAGAGTTAAAAATCTATTTTATTCTTTTCATCTTCCCACGCGACGCGACGCGACGCGACGCGACGCACACGCACACACACACACACACACACACACACACACAGAGGATTAATCGAGAAGCATTACCCGACCTGTGGCAATATTTTCTCTTTAGTCAGCATCCCTCTCTGTAAACAAACAAAGCTAATTACAAATTTATGTAATCTGGCTGTTACATAATGTTGAAACTGTAGGCTACAGCAAACCTGTAGTATATTTCCAACATCTGGATTGTTTATTTATTTCTGGTAAAGCTTATGTGCTAGATTTGCTAAAGATATGCTCTCATATCCAGAATTGATTTCACCGAAATAACGCTTTCTTGTTTTATGGAAATAAATATGTAACAACGTTGCATAACTTTATGGAACATTGTTACAACAAACAAGCTGGCAGACCGCGAAGCTGGCCGCTAGATACAATGTACATGCATTAGCCACTGTCGACTTTTGCTGACTGTACATAGTAGCCACCGACGGACCGATGACGACGTCGTGTGGTCAGGGCATATTTGTGATGGTCACAGCAAATATTAATAAACTACTCCAGAAATCTGTAAGATGGAAGGGTTGCAAGAAGGTTAAAAGTCTTAGTCTGTTTCTTGAAAACGTGTATTGTGTCATTTGTATGGTGTTTGTGTGAAAGAGGGTGAGTGTGTTGAGTGTGATGAGCAAGGCTAAGATGGTAGATAAGCAGGAAAAATTTTGATGAAGATAAGAATGGAATTGACAACATAATGCAACTTACTTGCTTTGTGCGCGGTGGTTTGAAGTAGGCTGCCATCGGATCTCTGCCATGTCATTACTGAGTGAGAAGAAGCGGGTGGCACACAAACGCACTGTTGGACCGCATCTTCATCAACTCACTGCCATTTTGCATGTATCATTTCTTTGGCAGTCCTGGGCTGAAAACACAAACAGGCACTGTTACCTCATTATGTCAGTCATTACCATATTCAAACATTTACTATATAAAAAGCATCTATATAATCATTTCTTTGTGCATGCGTATTATAACATTTCATCTTGTTTGACAACCCAATCAGCAACATTTCATCTATATATCAGCAACATTTCATCTATACATCAGCAACATTTCATCTCTATATCAGCCACATTTCATCTATATATATGTCATCTCTATATCAGCAACATTTCATCTCTATATCAGCAACATTTCATCTATATATCAGCCATCTGTAAACAATTTCATCTGATATCAGTCCTGGTAAACACATCATGATAATGGACCCACACCTGTACAATGACATCAGGATTTACGATGACACCTCCTACAATGACACCTTTCAATGACAACCAAGTCAATGAGTGTGTTAATTGATCCATTTACTTGGCAGTGTATTACCATGGTTTATGATCATGCTGGGGCGAGTTATAACCCTGATATAGCATTTAATATTTCACTGAACAAATTCACAAATATGTGTGCAAGTGGGAGTGAGGTATCTTCCTGGGTTGAACCCTGAAGTTAGCAATGTGCATACAGTGCATTACAAAACAAGCTCTGTCCTAAAGGATGACACCTTTACTTCCATGTTCATCATACAAGGCAAGTTAATGGATTCAGAGGTCAAGCCAGTTGACTTGGTTAATTACAATCAACAATCAACTGGTTACAAGATTTACCATGCCATGATTGAATTACTCTGTGCAGGGCTTTCTCGGTTAAAGGCTGGTTGTAAGACAAAGAAATACTGGACTGGTCAGTGGGGACCTGGTTGGTGCAAGACAAAGAAATACTGGACCTGGTTGGTTGCAAGTGACCCCATGTTGACAGCATAGGATGTTGATGTACAGAAAATACATCACTGGTTTGTGCGGTGCAGGCTGGTCCAACCCCCAATAACTGTTGAGGGTTTAACAGGAAGCTAACGTCATTAGCCTCGACATAAAGAAACACTGTGAGGAACTTGGTTGCTTAGTTCATACATGGGCATGTTGGTTGTTGAAGGCATGATATACTTTCTGTATATCAAAGAAATTTATGACTCTTATAGACTTATGTTGACTCCTAGATTAAAAGCGTTTCATGATATTAATGCGCGTAGACCTGGGTGCCATTGTATAAATGATCTTAGCACTGAGGTGATTGTAACTCCCATACATTAATACAGACTTACGACAGTGGTAACGCTAAGGTGGCTTCAGCACCTTGTATTTAACCATACAATCTAATCAGCAAACAGGTGTAAACTTGCATTTAACCATACAATCTGATCAGAACAGGTGTAAACTTGGTAAGAATAATATCATTTGTTTTCTTCAAAAACTTAACTTCATGTGCTTGACATGAAATCAAAACTTGGATATTTGAATAGCGCAAATTGAAATTTGGATGTAGCTAACAACAAAGATTTCAGGTTACAAGTGTTGTTACAATCCTTTGAACATAAATGATTTCAGGTTACAAGTGTTGTTACAATCCTTTGAACATAAATGAGTGTTTTCAGGTTACAAGTGTTGTTACAGTCCTTTGAACATAAATGAGTGTGTTATGGATTCATCATGAATGTGCTTCTGCTTTTGTTTTCATAGTGGTGTAATGTTTTCATGTGGTGGTGCTGTCATGTTTTCATAGTGGTGTAATGTTTTCATGGTGGTGTAATGTTTTGATAGTGGTGTAATGTTTTGATTGTAATTAAAAATTATAACCAGTTCAGGAAGATCAAAGACACCTTCATACACTGTGACTGTCATAACAGCTTGATCAACAAACTTGCCACACTTGACCCAGAACTGGGTAAGGACCACTGTCTAAATAGAAGCGCTCGCATAAATAACTTCATTTATTATAAGCTTTGGTATATATATATGTTATTCTTTCTGCCCATGAGCAGTGAGCATGATATGACAACATACCCCAGTTCCTTCCACCATACAATGTGTGACTTCTTTAATGCCCAAAAGTGACCCCACCCCACCCCACCCATTAAACCCCACCACACCACACCACACCACACCACACCACACCACACCACACCACACCACACACCACACCACACCACACCACAAGCTCTCACACCACACCCACACCACACCACACCACACCACACTCACACCACACCACACCCACACCACACTACACACTACACTACACTTCCCTTGCCCCTTTCTAAAACAGCTGTATCTGCCCCTGAACTGAGTTTGCATAAACAATGTACGGTATCTCATTCTAATGATTTATATTCTGAATACACATTCCAATACGGTCTGTGCCAGCATCTATTGTTTTAAGGCATTCTGAGTGCAGTCTGGATGATAAATTAGATTTCAACATACACTTTAAAGCTTGTGTGTCAGTATAATATTATTAAATAAAAAGCCGACAATGGTGAGCATGCTTTATGAAAGATTAAGAAGTGGGGCATCGATCACTTGTTTGCAACAAATTATTTCTCACATTCCAGAACCATGGCATGCTTGAGAGGTGCCAACAGTGTAAAATGTGAGCTCTGATTCAGTTTTCTTGTACATGAAGAATACCAAACCATAATAATAACTCATCAGATACGGATGACGCGTTTTATTGCTTATTTCACATTCTCAGTTCTGTGTCTGAGAGACAAACTATCTCCTGAGTTGGTATTTTGGGGATTCTGTCAAAACCACAGTATGTGACTTAAGCCACTAATGTGAAGTGTGAAGCCTGAGTAAAATTCTGTTTGGTGCAGTTAAATCAGCCAAAACGTCAACAGTAAACATGGATACATATACTGAAGATGATGCCAATTTGGGGTGGGGTGGGGACTTCAGGCACAGTAAACATGGAGAAATATACTGAAGATGATGCCAAGTTTGGGGTGGGGTGGGGGACTTCAGGCACAGTAAACATGGATACATATACTGAAGATGATGCCAATTGGGGTGGGGTGGGGACTTCTGGCACAGTAAACATGGAGACATATACTGAAGATGATGCCAAGCTGGGGTGGGGGACTTCAGGCACAGTAAACATGGATACATATACTGAAGATGATGCCAAGTTTGGGGTGGGGGACTTCTGGCACAGACTGCAGGTGTGTACTGACAGAAACAAACTTACCTGTCTCATCAGCCTGCCGCCAGTGATGAGTGAGTGCAGGGATGATGTTGGAGCCATTGGTCGTGGAGCCTGGCTCCAGACATGTAAGAGTGGTATTGGAGCAGCTGGCTCCAACCATGATGGTGGTGAAAGCTGCAACAATGGTTGTTTAATGAGTACACATAATTTGGCTTATAGTAAAACGGGGGTAATTCTAACACTTATTCTGATACTTACCAACGTGAGCATTTACAAATGATATGACTTTAATCTTAACAACATATCATTAAGAGACATATAAACATACAAATATGTTTCATGTTATGAAAGAATAAAGGGGAGATATAATACCAAAAAAAGTGAATGATACAGTAAACTTATTCCTGAACCAGTGTGTGCCACACTGGTGGGTGGGTGGGTGGGTGACTGACTGACTGACTGACTGACTGACTGCAACAATCAAGAGTAGGGTGAAGGGGCCAATTTATCATGCTGAAGATCTGCATTTGAATGTTTAGCTAGATATACAGTAAGATATATGCATACATTATTTTATAACACAATTTTTACATGTATATTTATTGTGTTTGTTCACAGGTTATATATTTGCACTAGATTAATTCAATATCTGCTAAATAACGTCAGATAAAGGCACCGTAATGCACCTTAGAATAGACACTGAAACTGGTGATACCTTCGTTACTCCTACGTTACTACTTGTAACGTTACTACTTGTAACATAGGTATCACATCTTGTAAAGAGACTTTAGCGAAAATTATGAACCCTTCACAGTGGAGTCAATGTCTTTTTCCATTAACTAAGGCATAATGTAATAACCATCATATCAAATATTTACCTCGGAGTTTCTGTTGAAATGCTGACAAGCTCTAAGTATCAAAGGGTTTCAATAGATTCGATTCTAATCAAGAACGTTGCGGAAACATGATGCTACTTCTCCCTACAAGTACAATCTAAACAGCAATGGCGTCTTTTAAATTTGGAAGAAAGAAAAGTTCTAAAAGGAAAGTTCTGAAGCCATTGTTACTTATATCTTGGTCACGTATGTATTTAAAGTGGAAAAATCGACGAAACAGTGAAAATTAAAAGCATCGATATATGTATGAAGCCAATGACTGTACTATTTTTTGTAATGCTATATGTAACAGCGGTACCCATGTCATCTCAAGAAACAAGGGTGTACTTGTAGTGGTTCGAGGGATTTATTCGGACAAATGGAAGTCCAGATCTGCCCTAAAACATACATAATTCAATCATAAACATCATGGCAGTACATAGACACAAGATAACGATATTACTTATAGCACTTTTAAGATTCTGTATACTTTACAAATCCCTTTAGATAAAACATATTACACTTTATATGGAGCTCTGGTTACTACATATATATAACAATGCTTAAAATACATAATAACCAAACCTAAGATTCCAGATAAAGTAATAAATGAACAGTGATCTTGTGCAGAGAATGTGCTCACTGGCAGAAAGGAGAAATAGGCTGACTGACCAGCACAAGTTTTAAAGCAGTCACTCCACATGACTAAAACAATCATGTGGCCCCAGACAACAATAAAACCCTAATCACAGGCCAAGCCTGTGACTGCCCGAGTGACAATACCCATGAACCTATATACAATGAAAAGGCTAAACTATCCAAGCTTACCTATGAGTTAGTATATTTGTGCAAGTGCTGAAGTTAACACAAGTATTTAAGGAAAGTAAAGTTTAAATATCTAGGCTTAGGTTATTAAATAGTTAGGTTTAGGTTATTAATTTACTTCATATGAGTTTACTATGATGATGATTAAAATCTAACAATATACTATTTACAAACGTACTGCTACATATATGCTAATTAATTTCATGTTGAAGGTGTCGTGAGGTACAGCCCCAGTAACGTAGGTATCACTGATAATATACGCTTCTAACTGACTAGTTTCAAGAGTAGATGTATGAAGAGGTATGCCATAGACCAAGCTGTTTGTGTCACCATACGTTTCTTGACGTTTTCCAATTTTATTTTTTACAATGGGTGGTCTGGATGTGCAACTTTATGTGCCTCGTTTCTAAGGATAAATGGTGCAGTACCGTAAGTATCCTCAGCATAGCGGACAAGTCTGTTGTGTGAGCTCATCTGGCTGTGCATGAATGGAAGTCACCATAACAGACATGAGACACGGAAGCAAGGCTGGATCACTCACCAATCGACATAACTGTAACAATAATCAATACTTATTGTTCTAATTTCTTTATTGCAACATATCTCTATCAACCCAAAGGGGCGGACAGGTAACGTAGGTATCGTTTTACGTGCTTTGGGTGTTGCTGTCAAATACGAAATGAATTCTGAGAGAATACTGAAATGTGAGAAGTTGTCTTCACTGTACCCTGTTAAACTATGGTAACTTATGTAATCAACTTTCATAAGTATTTGATCTGATCAGGGCGGACAGCAATTGCACCTTATTAGTGAGAACGTGTGAGTAACAGAAATAAAGAAGAAATGTAACAGTGTGTAAATAAAAGTGTTTCATTTTAATGTGTTAAACTTCATTATTTTAAAACTTAGGTATAAAACTTTATCATTACCAAACTGGCCTGTGTTAACACTAACACTTGCACTGTTTAACTAACTCACTGGTAAGCTAGCTTGGGGTCTATTGTTAAGGTTAAGCGATCTGTGTCAGGTTCAATCTCTGCATTGGCCTGTTGTCGAGGTTCCTATTGTTTCATAGATTTCACCTTATCGTCATATTTAAAGCCTTCGACTGCCTTTCACTTGTGGCAGTGTACATCTTTCTCCTTGAGACCACAATACCTGCACAGCACCAGCACATTATGGGTTAAGTTAGATCTTTTAGTATTACATGTATAGTAGGGCTATTAGGATTTAGTGTATTAGATTACATGTTTTAAGGAATAGCGTTTTATCATATTTAGTGTATGTAAGGTGTTTGTGCATAAATATATGCATGTTTAGTATTTTAGACAAATATATGATGTACCAGTACACTAGTATACTGGCGTGAGTTTATTTGAACAGTAGGGTATTTTATACCACCATGATGCTGTAATTTGTACCATGCATATGTAGTATGTATATGTAGCATGTATATGTATTAGCTATTTCATGATTGGCATGATACAGTAATGTGTATCATGCATGTTTATTATATGGTTTGGTTTCTATATGCATATTGATGTATGTATTAGGGTCAATAAGATAACTATTTATGTGTTCGCTAATGCCATTTATGATGTATATCTGTATATACTAGCAGTATACTAAGGCAATATTTTGTTTACTTAGGTTCACTGAGAATCAGATGTTATATTAGCTGTTGGACTATTCTGCCTGCGTGCCCAAGACGAGGTGAGGTATTGTTTTAGAATGTGATTGTAAATATTAGTAATTATAATTGTTATATATGTGAGTGATAATCAGAGTACATGTCTTTGCTTAAATGTGGATGATTGACAGTTATCAGATGTATAAATAGTATAGTGGTAACCATATTGAATGTATAACATGATACGTATTTCATTACAAGAGACATGTATTAATTGATGGATATTTTATTATTCAGGGCGTTTTGTGTTACTGTTCAGTCAACTGGGGATCTCCTTATTCCACGTTACCAGCGCCGGAATAAATCCCTGAGTGAAACCCCACACACGTGTTCGTCATCATTGAACCAACATACAGTGTATACGAATACCTCTGTTACAGTAACATAATGAAATACTACTTGATAATAGACTGACAGGGTACAACTCCAGTAGTGACTGCCAGGCCCAAACGTTCTCCCCTGCACCCGTTGAAGCGCACTGTCACAGTGTCAGCCATTGTTTTAAGCCTGTCCGTGAGAGCTGCGATGACAGCCGGACAAAGCCAGCCTCCCAGCTGCGTGCTTCGCTCGGACGGCGGTGTCAGTCGTACAAGCACATGGCCGAATGTTTGCTGGCGTATTTTGCGATTAAAAATGTTAAATACAAAACATGAAGGTGACTTACCTGCCCTGGCGAGCTCGGAAAACACACGGCTGCTGTTTCAAAACAAGACATGCATTCGCGGGCCCACGTGACCCGGAAACCGCGAGCTACTGCGGTCCCATACCAAAACAGCTCCCTCCCCGATCAGGTTTGGTGAAAGCAATGATGGTGGCGTGAGGAATTAATGTGTAAAGACCAGCTCGGTTGATAGTGGCGGCTTTTATTTTTAGTAAGAGTCGAGTGTCAGACAAGCATGTATACTTGTTATTCCCAGCCCCCACACGCCACGCCCACCCCAACTGAAAGGAAACTGACCTCCCACCTCCAGCCCCTCAAAGATACATCGTTTTATTGAAAACTGAAAATAAAGTATTTTTAGGTGCAGATGATGTGTAGATTTAATGCTTAATATGCCTGTTGAGTTTTTGGCTTGTACTTGGCGAAGGTTGTAAAAAACACGCCATTGGTGGCATGTGGGAGGTGTTCCTGTTGAGTAGCCAGGTGGAAGGTATTTCAGAGGTGTGAATGAAGTCCGCGCCTGTGTATGACTGGAGGTGGACGATAGTACAACCTGACCATATATGGGAGATGAATTAAAGCCACCCAAGAGTACCGTTGGGGTGGTTTGTTTGTTTGTTTTGTATCTTTGTAGTTTTTTAGCTTTTGTAGGTTTTGGAGCCTTTGCCTGCTGTGATTTGGTATACATATGCGTTGGTTACAAAAGACTAAAGAAGATGGTTGTTGCGAACAGGTTGCGATGTGTGGCGCAAGGTTTTGGGCTAGGTGAGGATGGCGACGAATGCGATTGGTGGGTTGGTTTTGTTTACGTTGGCATTGGTGGTTTTGGAGAGGGCTGAGGTTTGCAACGGGTGTGAGAGTGCCCTCAAGAACACCAGAACTGGCACCGATTTGGACACCTTCTGGCACCGGTGTCGATGGTTCCAGTCGGGGATGCCCATTTGGCGCTGTGTACCAGAGTTTGGGACACGACTTGGGGTTATGGAATTATTGGACCCTAATATGGTCCGGGAAAGCGCAGTCACCCGATGGAATCGGTCGTAAAGGTGACTGCTTCCGGGTGAATTTCATGAATGAACGCTGACTACAGAGGCATTATTGGACATAAACACTCCTGTCAAGAGGACCTTCGAATTTCTGAAAATATCATTCTTGCTGTTGATTCGGTCACACATTATGACGGTTTTTTCAAAGAAGATATTTATCATTTAATACCATAAAAATGTGCCATTCCATTTGATACCTTGGTTCAAAGCAGCCTATCCACCATAAGCATGACGTTACATGATTTGGTCATTCTCCATAGCTTCATGTTGTGAATGACTAAAAAATATGACTCTGGAACATGATTTAATAAACCACAATAAAGTCGACACATGTATTAAGATACATATCATGGAAATATGCAAAGACGTTCGGGTGCATGTAGTTAAAAAAGTTAAATGTATTAAGTAGTCAAATTATGTAAACCATTTTACAGTGAAAATGAATTTGTGTTTTGTTCTGAATGCACACTTTAGGTGAACATATACACTTGGGCACCTGTGGGAAATTCAAAGATGTTGAGTGCACGGGTTTGTGTCAGATATCCAGGCAGAAAACAGCCTGATGAGAAACGTACTTTGTTACATTTTGTCATAAGAGAATTATATGTAGCCGATAGGGCCCACACAATTGTATGTAAATAAAAAAAATGAATTTTGGGGGACGCATTTATTGCAATTAATAGTACATAAAATTTAGGAAAGAGGTTAGGTATATGTAAATTTAAATGTTCAATGTGTGAATTAGTGAAATGAAGTATACTATTTTGATGGGTATGTAGTTTTGTTTTTATTATGTACCACGACGTGTAAATGTATATGGTGAATAGACTTTGACAACATTGAAGTGGTGGAGCGTTCGCTAGTTCAGCTGAAAATGTGGCAACTGAAAAGAATATTCTTCTCAGATGTACAACTTATAACACCACCAGGATGCAGTAGCAACTGCTGAATCTGGGGAAATGTCGGAGACGCAAATACCCGCTACAGCCGGAACAAGTGAAGAATTAAAAATATAATGTGTTGGGGATGTTTATTTCAATAACATTAAAATATACTATTTTCAGAGAATACAAGTAATTAGTGTAGTCACAGCTATATCACACACGGCACAACATGTATTACATTTTAAACAGAAGCCGGGAGGTGCCTGGAGAGAGGAAGTTTCGGCCAAACACCAATATCAAATATAAATAGATACAAATTTCAGCACATGTTAAGGAATACTCTGTGGGTGAAAGGTAACGTCGATGGGTTAGAAATTACAAGATGCCGTGTTCGTATCCTTATGGAATTTTATCTTTTTTAACTGTGGCTTGCTACGGCCTCCATATTTCAGCTACAACTTTGTGTGGGGTGGGGTGGTGTGCCAATATAATGACTGTGCACCATTGGAAATACGTTATGGTCATAATGATGTATCAGAAAGGAGTTTTCAGAATTAACCTGGGCCCCATTAAATGGATGCCACGGCAAAGCTGCCATTCTACAAGGATGGCTTTTAATGCACCACTCAGCAATATTCCAGCAATAAGGCGGTGGGTGAGTGAGTGAGTTTTTACGTGGCTTTTAGTAATATTCCAGCAACATCACGGTCGGGGACACAAGAAATGGGCTTGACACATTTGTACCGATGTGTTCTAATTACTGTATTACTGAAAAGAGTGACCAAGGTATGTAGTGTGAACCAAAATATTATTGTATATGTTACTACCGCGACGCGACGTGAGGGAGGATGGACTAAGTTTCACGAGGTGAGGAGAGACACCCTGGAAAGAGAGAGGACATGATGGCTAGGCCAGTGTGCATGTATATGCCTGTCATTTCCACCTGTAAGGTTGTAATATGTGTAGGATAAAGCACGACTCCGAGGTTATGGTTGGGAAAGTTAGACCCGAGACCGGAGGGTGGGGAGAAGTAAGACCGAGAGATAGCGCGTAGTGCTCGAGGTCTAAATTCTCTCCACCCGATGGTCGAGGGCTTACTTTCCCAACCATAACCGAGGAGGAGTGCTTTGTTATACATATAAACCGTCAATGATGGATAATTAGATGATCATGTAATGCAGCTACATAACAGTAACTGAAGCGCTAGTAAAATCAATTGAATGACAGTGGGCCTAACTATAAATAGATAATTCAACCCTCATTATTTGTCGGCCTGGTGGCTGTGAGGTAGAGCGTCAGTTTATGAATCTAAAATATACGGTTCCAATCCTGCTAGAGAAAACATTTACACATTAATTGATCTTTGACGATATTTTTCAATTGATGTGAACAACACTTACATATAATTTGAATGTTGATGTTAATATAGAATTAGGAAAAAGTAAAACCTCGGAAGAGGTCTTACTTACAAAAGTAATACCGGGAAATAGGTCTTACTCACAAAAAGTAAAACCTGAGAGTAAACGAAAACCACAAGTGCGGTTATTCCGGGAAAAGAAGCCATGTCTAATATATAGTGAGAAGCACGCTTCAGGTTTATATGTTTTAATAACGCCCACAGCACGTGCAGCAGATGTTATTAGCTTCTGAATGTCCCAACTCTTGTCAGTTTACGTGGAGCTTTTTGCTTCAGTAAGAGTTCAATAATTTAAGAGATTAACATGTGAACTGCGGCCATTCTCTGTATGCTACACTTCTAAATGCACAGTCCTAAACTCTGTGATCTGGCTAAAATGTACAACCCCAAACTCTGTGATCTGGCAGCGCCCGCCTGCCCGTACAACCCCAAACTCTGTGATCTGGCTAAATGTAGCGCCCGCCTGCCCGTACAACCCCAAACTCTGTGATCTGGCTAAATGTAGCGCCCGCCTGCCCGTACAACCCCAAACTCTGTGATCTGGCTAAATGTAGCGCCCGCCTGCCCGTACAACCCCAAACTCTGTGATCTGGCTAAATGTAGCGCCCGCCTGCCCGTACAACCCCAAACTCTGTGATCTGGCTAAATGTAGCGCCCGCCTGCCCGTACAACCCCAAACTCTGTGATCTGGCTAAATGTAGCGCCCGCCTGCCCGTACAACCCCAAACTCTGTGATCTGGCTAAATGTAGCGCCCGCCTGCCCGTACAACCCCAAACTCTGTGATCTGGCTAAATGTAGCGCCCGCCTGCCCGTACAGCCCTAAACTCTGTGATCTGGCTAAATGTAGCGCCCGCCTGCCCGTACAACCCCAAACTCTGTGATCTGGCTAAATGTAGCGCCCGCCCGCCCGTACAGCCCTAAACTCTGTGATCTGGCTAAATGTAGCGCCCGCCCGTACAGCCCTAAACTCTTCTTTGAGAGGCATTTTAGAAGTTGTAAAGATGAAGGGAAAACCTGCAAGTGTACTAGGTATAGTGAACTTCTTTATTGCAATGAGTGTGACGTGCCGGTGTAGGTACTAACACGGGTACCATTATCAAGCAAGTGATACAAAGAGTTGAAACGAGGAGAATATGTAGCTGCATATTGACATGATTGATGTACATTGAATAACTAATTAGTGATTTGAGCAGAGTAGGTTCATATACAGAGTTTTCTTGGTTTTGGTTTTGGCTGTGATTGTGGTTTTGGTTTTGGTTTTGGTTGTGGTTGTGGTTGTTATTGTGATTGTGATTGTGATTGTGATTGTGATTGTGATTGTGATTGCAATGCACAAAAAGGAAGTGTGGAAGCGAGATGGACAGGCGAGGTATTGCCGTTAATTAGGCGGTGATAGGCCGAGGAGATGAAATATACTTGACCACGATTCATGGAATTCAAGAAGTTTCCTAACATTGCAGTATGCTCATGTTAGCGGCAGGCCAGTAGATATAACGCGCAAGCCCATACAGTCCAAGACTGCCATATGTCTACATGTCGCGCCCTAATACTAATACTAATCCTATAACCCCTACCCCTACCCCTACCCCCCTAACCCTAGCCCTGACAACCGAATCACAAACATAACCCTAATTCTAACCCTACCCTCAGCTCTAACCCTAACCCTAACCATAACCATCACACACACACACACACACACACACACACACACACACACACACACACACACACACACACACACACACACACACACACACACACACACACACACATTCCCTTACTCAAACCTCAACCTTGAACCTCGAACCTCAACCTCGAACCTCAACCTAACCTAACCTAACCTAACCTAACCTAACCTAACCTAACCTAACCTAACCTAACCTAACCTAACCTAACCTAACCTAACCTAACCTAACCTAACCTAACCTAACCTAACCTAACCTAACCGGACTTGAACCGGACCCTATCCATAACCCTAAACCTCAACCAGGGGTGAAGTGACCAAACATAATTTGCTTCTGGGACACCCCACCCCACCCCACCCCACCCCACCACCCACCCCACCCCACCCCACCTCACCTCACCCCACTCCACCCACTTGCGTGTCCTCATGGACACAACTATTTCTAACTACCCACGTGTTTTACCGGGGCCACAGTTATATAGTATGCTTTTGTTATGTGACGGGATTCGACGGGGTATTTGTGTGTGGTACTTAGGACAGTCTAAGTAGTGGTGCCATCATTCCCATGTATGATGGCATCTAGTTGTAAGTAGTTCAGTGACACGGACATTGTAACACTGTACGATGTGATGACAATCCTAGTGGTTGTGCACCTCGCTACTCTGTGCCACACTTACGGGAATGTACCAGGTTTGTTACGACGAATCATAAACTTCACTTAGGAACCATGCCCGTATGGTCCCATGCTTATTTTTAGCTAAATCTCCTCTGAGGTATGAGCCAAGACTCGGTCTAGTTGGACCAAGCCATATCAACACTCTCAACTTTCTTAAGCAACTAGTTTTTATCAAATTCAAATTTGAGCCATGTGCCACAGCTATCATTTCAGACCCTGTGTTTGTGGAACCAGCTGTGCCTATCATACGCTGCACATTTCATCTTTTTTGATTGTTTATTTTAGTTATGCTGTAACGTGGCCACTTGTGCATTATTGTGTCCGGTCCAGAGAGCCCCGCCGTTACACAAGCAATCGACCAATTGTCGATTCTGATCCAGCTGCGGAACTTCCCCAACATAAGAACTTAACATAACGTTTACACTACACCCGGCACTACACCCGTTTTCTAAGCTCCGTCAGTCGGCACTACACCCGTTTTTCTAAGCTCGGTCAGCCGGCACTACACCCGTTTTTCTAAGCTCGGTCAGCCGGCACTACACCCGTTTTTCTAAGCTCGGTCAGCCGGCACTACACCCGTTTTCTAAGCTCCGTCAGTCGGCACTACACCCGTTTTCTAAGCTCGGTCAGCCAGCACTGCACTACACTACGTGGGTAGACGCTGCCCTCCACGTCTGCCCACGGAGGTCGGAAAAATGGTAGTGCATAGAGGGATAATTCCGACCTCCACCATGATCAAGCATTTCGTTCTCCCTAAGATGCTCGATGTACAGACAGCCATGGTGTAGCAGAACTGAAACAGATTGAGTCTTGACAGGTGGCTCAAAGGCGACTTTGCTGAAAGGGCGACCCATAGAAGAGAGGAGATGAGAGCAGAGGCAAGGAGAGGAGAGGAGAGGAGAGGAGAGGAGAGGAGAGAGAGAGGAGAGGAGAGGAGAGGAGAGGAGAGGAGAGGAGAGGAGAGGAGAGAGAGAGAGGAGAGGAGAGGAGAGGCGATGGTGGCGAAACGGTGGGTGGCTGGCGCAGGCAAACTAGTTTTGGTCTTGGCAGTGGCTCAGAGGCGAACCATCTGTAAAGTGCCCTTTTCAGCCAGTTTGTAGACATTTCTTCAGTTCCTCGTTTGAACCCCAAGTAAGCCCCCTTTTGTGTTGTTCGTTGAGATGCTTGTAATGAATGAATACAATTGATATTTGTCCCATGGATGGATGGGTGGCATGGGTTTATGTGTCTGAAGTGTGGATGTTCTATCTCAAAGGCTTGCCAACCTACCAACCATCTGTAAAGTGCCCTTTTCAGCCAGTTGGTAGACATTTCTTCAGTTCCTCGTTTGAACCCCAAGTAAGCCCCCCTCTTGTGTTGTTCGTTGAGATGCTTGTAATGGATGAATACAATTGATATTTGTCCCATGGATGGATGGGTGGGTGGGTGGGTGGTGGGTGGCATGGGTTTATGTGTCTGAAGTGTGGATGTTCTATCTGAAATGCTTGCCAACCTACCAACCATCTGTAAAGTGCCCTTTTCAGCCAGTTGGTAGACATTTCTTCAGTTCCTCGTTTGAACCCCAAATAGACTCCCTCTTGTGTGGTTCGTTGAGATGCTTCTAATAGATGAGTACAATTGATATTTATGCCATGGATGGATGGATGGTGTGGGTTTATGTGTCTGAAGTGTGGATGTTCTATCTCAAAGGCTTGCCAACCTACCAACCATCTGTAAAGTGCCCTTTTCAGGTATTTTGAAGACATTTCTTCAGTTCCTCGTTTGAACCCCAAATAGACTCCCTCTTGTCTGCGTGATTGAGATGCTTGTAATAGATGAATACAATTGATATTTGTGCCATGGATGGATGGATGGTGTGGGTTTATGTGTCTGAAGTGTGGATGTTCTATCTCAAAGGCTTGCCAACCTACCAACCATCTGTAAAGTGCCCTTTTCAGGTATTTTGAAGACATTTCTTCAGTTCCTCGTTTGAACCCCAAATACACTCCCTCTTGTCTGCGTGATTGAGATGCTTGTAATAGATGAATACAATTGATATTTGTGCCATGGATGGATGGATGGGATCGGTGTATGTGTCTGAAGTGTGGATGTTCTATCTCAAAGGCTTGCCAACCTACCAACCATCTGTAAAGTGCCCTTTTCAGCCAGTTTGTGGACATTTCTTCAGTTCCTCGTTTGAACCCCAAGTAAGCCCCCCTCTTGTGTTGTTCGTTGAGATGCTTGTAATGGATGAATACAATTGATATTTGTCCCATGGATGGATGGGTGGGTGGGTGGGTGGGTGGCATGGGTTTATGTGTCTGAAGTGTGGATGTTCTATCTGAAATGCTGTTAACCTACCAACCATCTGTAAAGTGCCCTTTTCAGCCAGTTGGTAGACATTTCTTCAGTTCCTCGTTTGAACCCCAAATAGACTCCCTCTTGTGTGGTTCGTTGAGATGCTTCTAATAGATGAGTACAATTGATATTTATGCCATGGATGGATGGATGTGTGGGTTTATGTGTCTGAAGTGTGGATGTTCTATCTCAAAGGCTTGCCAACCTACCAACCATCTGTAAAGTGCCCTTTTCAGGCCATTTTGAAGACATTTCTTCAGTTCCTCGTTTGAACCCCAAATAGACTCCCTCTTGTCTGCGTGATTGAGATGCTTGTAATAGATGAATACAATTGATATTTGTGCCATGGATGGATGGATGGTGTGGGTTTATGTGTCTGAAGTGTGGATGTTCTATCTCAAAGGCTTGCCAACCTACCAACCATCTGTAAAGTGCCCTTTTCAGGTATTTTGAAGACATTTCTTCAGTTCCTCGTTTGAACCCCAAATACACTCCCTCTTGTCTGCGTGATTGAGATGCTTGTAATAGATGAATACAATTGATATTTGTGCCATGGATGGATGGATGGGATCGGTTTATGTGTCTGAAGTGTGGATGTTCCATCTCAAAGGCTTGCCAACCTACCAACCATCTGTAAAGTGCCCTTTTCAGCCAGATGGTAGACATTTCTTCAGTTCCTCGTTTGGACCCCAAGTAAGCCCCCTCTTGTCTGCTTCGTTGAGATGCTTAAAATAGATGAAAACAATTGATATTTGTCCCATGGATGGATGGGTGGCATGGGTTTATGTGTCTGAAGTGTGGATGTTCTATCTCAAAGGCTTGCCAACCTACCAACCATCTGTAAAGTGCCCTTTTCAGCCAGTTGGTAGACATTTCTTCAGTTCCTCGTTTGAACCCCAAATACACTCCCTCTTGTCTGCGTGATTGAGATGCTTGTAATAGATGAATACAATTGATATTTGTGCCATGGATGGATGGATGGATGGATGGATGGATGGATGGATGGTATCGGTGTATGTGTGTGAAGTGTGGATGTTCTATCTCAAAGGCTTGCCAACCTGCAGTAATTGCAAACGGTGGTGATGTTCAGCTGGAAGCAGGACGAAATACTGGTGTTGCATAGGACTCTTAGAGGAGAGGCGATGGTGGGAAAACGGTAGCTGGCGCACCCAAACCAGTTCGAGTCTCGGCAGTGACTCAGAGGCGACTATTGCTGTAGTGTCTGCAGCTATATATGTGAGGCACCTAATTGATGGGTAGACGCGAGGACATGACATGCCAGACGGACATTTTCTGACGTTTGTTATGCATGTTGATGTAAAGTGTAGTATGTGTTGTTCATCACGTGTAGCAGCTCCACTGCCATTATCAACAGTACCTGAAGAAATCACAGAGATCTGATCTACCACGACGACCTTCATACGTAGACTCAACGCAGTCAGACTTTGAAATCAAAGTAGCATCCTTCCAGGTTTCATGTTTCGTGTTATTTATTTGTGCTGACATATTGGAATTATCTGTCCATTATGTAACTGTTTGGGTATTGAATTCGTGAGCTATGGTTTTCCATGTTGGTTTATGGCTGTGATGCCGTGTCTCTAAACTAAAACACAAACCCCAAACCGATATAACATAAAATTAACGTGAAAAGGCAGTAAGTGCTTCTCTCTATCTAATCTAAAACGCTAACCCAAAAACGAAATTACAGAAAATTAAAACTAAAAGCCTGCGGCCTTCTCTTTAAGCTAAATCACTAACCCAAACCGCAATAATATAAATTGAAATCTAAAAAGCATCAATACAAAGAATGTTAAAACTGAAATATAATCCTTGGCTCGAGTGATTCTCTACATTTCGATCAAAATTCAGTCGGTCGGTCGGCCGAGGTATTGGAAGTATTGTTCCCTAGTGAAAGGAGCATATGCTTTCAATGTCTACGAACTAGACAGGCTATTTGTGTTTAATTCCACCTGGTGTGATGGCGAACTCAATTTTCTTATGTTTGCGCCTAGTTTGATGCTGTCTGGAAGGATGAAATAAAACGTAGTTATTGCTGCGCTTAGCCTTGGTATTGTGTTTATTTCCACCTGGTGTGATGGCGAACTCAATTTTGCTATGTTTGCGCCTAGTTTGATGTTGTCTGGAAGGATGAAATAAAACGTTTTCATTGCTGCGCTTAGCCTTGGTATTGCGTTTAGTTCCATGTGGAGAGAAAACAGAGACACGGTTTTTGGGATGATTACACAATGCCATTTAGAAAGTGGTCAAATGTAGCATATGTTATATTTGGGATTACACTTTCTTAGTAAAGTACAAATTCTAGTACTTTTTGAGTTGAGCCCCATCCGTGATTCGAACTCACACCCTCAGAGACAGGCACCTAATCGCCAGCACACATGGGGCTCAACTAAAAAAAAGTACTAGAATTTGTAGAGCCGGCGTGATCTACCATTAACTGAAGTCTAGTGGCGGGGTACCCATAGCTGATGTCTAGTGGCGGGGTACCCATAGCTGATGTCTAGTGGCGGGGTACCAGTAGCTGATGTCTAGTGGCGGGGTACCAGTAGCTGATGTCTAGTGGCGGGGTACCAGTAGCTGAAGTCTAGTGGCGGGGTACCAGTACCTGATGTCTAGTGGCAGGGTACCAGTAGCTGATGTCTAGTGGCGGGGTACCAGTAGCTGATGTCTAGTGGCGGGGTACCAGTTGCTGATGTCTAGTGGCGGGGTACCAGTAGCTGATGTCTAGTGGCGGGGTACCAGTAGCTGAAGTCTAGTGGCGGGGTACCAGTAGCTGATGTCTAGTGACGGGGTACCAGTAGCTGAAGTCTAGTGGTGGGGTACCAGTAGCTGATGTCTAGTGGTGGGGTACCAGTAGCTGATGTCTAGTGGCGGGGTACCAGTAGCTGATGTCTAGTGGCGGGGTACCAGTAGCTGATGTCTAGTGGCGGGGTACCAGTAGCTGATGTCTAGTGGCGGGGTACCAGTAGCTGATGTCTAGTGGCGGGGTACCAGTAGCTGAAGTCTAGTGGCGGGGTACCAGTAGCTGATGTCTAGTGGCGGGGTACCAGTAGCTGAAGTCTAGTGGTGGGGTACCAGTAGCTGATGTCTAGTGGTGGGGTACCAGTAGCTGATGTCTAGTGGCGGGGTACCAGTAGCTGAAGTCTAGTGGCGGGGTACCAGTAGCTGATGTCTAGTGGCGGGGTACCAGTAGCTGATGTCTAGTGGCGGGGTACCGGTAGCTGATGTCTAGTGGCGGGGTACCAGTAGCTGATGTCTAGTGGCGGGGTACCAGTAGCTGATGTCTAGTGGCGGGGTACCAGTAGCTGAAGTCTAGTGGCGGGGTACCGGTAGCTGATGTCTAGTGGGGTACCAGTAGCTGATGTCTAGTGGCGGGGTACCAGTAGCTGATGTCTAGTGGCGGGGTACCAGTAGCTGATGTCTAGTGGCGGGGTACCAGTAGCTGATGTCTAGTGGCGGGGTACCAGTAGCTGATGTCTAGTGGAGAGTGTAGGGTTGGTTGTAGAAATGGGGATAACAATTGATACAAGGACATGTGTGATAACCCTCACCCATTCAACTGTACACACAACATTGTATATGACCCGTAACCCTCTAAACCCCAGGTGCTGAGTCCGAACCTTGACCCAAACGCTCGACCATAATCTCGCGTGGGATCGCTAACCCCTAAACCCTAGGAATGGAACCTTATCTGTGAGCACTAGCCTTGCTTTCTGTGTGTGTCTGTGAAATGTGTGTATATTTGTGATACTAAACCTAACTCCAACGGGACCGTGAGCAGGATTTTACGTCCGGTGGTTTGTGTATATGATCTAAAACGCTTTCACTTGTAGTTTTTGTTCGGGAGAAAACCTCTGCTCTGCTCTGCTCTGCTCTGCTCTGCTCTGCTCTGCTCTGCTCTGCCATGCCATGCCATGCCATGCCATGCCATCCATTCCATTGTTAGCCCTTTAGAATTGATATATATATATATATATATATTTGGTAAGTTTAAGCTAAAATTATGTTGAATTAGGTACCCCCATATTTTGGGTGAGTCGAACAATCTGACGTTCGTTCAGAACACACACACACACGAACAAACACACGAACACACACACACACACACACACACACACACACACACACACACACACACACACAAAGCAATACTGTTTTCGTTAAACTTTGGTTTGGTGAAACAATCAGTGAGAAGGGTATACCTGGACAACACGAAAATGTTTTTAAAAAATTGAAATCACCCACTGCGAGAATTGTTCGGTAAATGTTGCTTTCTTTTCTTCCTGTGATTTTGTAGAGTTCCAGAATTATGTTTTTATATATTAATATTGACCAAACATATAAATTCATAAGTGTTTAAATAACGTTATGGAATGCTCTTCCAGAATGTTATAGTTTGGTAACACTTTTTATAGGTAACATAAAGGGAAACCCTAGGCAAACATTATAACAAAATATTGACAGTAGTATGAGAACCAAGTACAAGAAATAGCGTCAAGATACAACGTACTCCGTGTGGTGACAAATGCCCCCTCGCTCCCCCTCACAGCTGACACAGTGGCAAGATTGGTCCCGTTGACGACGTGACGTCATGGCCTCTGTACTCAAACAGTGTTACATTAGGTGTGTTTTCATATTCCCGCAGAAATACATGGATTGACCGTACAAAGCTCTAACTGTAAGTGATAAATAGTAATGTGTGGTGTCACGTGATCTTCGCCAGTTGGGTTGGTTCCTGTTTCTAAGAAGAGCGAGTAGGCCTGACTTCAACATGCCAGTTGGTAAGAGAGTGATAGTATGGCTGCAAAAGCACCAAACAGGCCGATATTTGCCATTCTCTTGCCTCACACATAGATGTCGTTTTCCGATTGACTGAGCAGATATTTGCCATTGTATGGTGTATGTATATTAATAATGCGGTGTACATTTGTGGATTAGACCAGACCCGATTGTCCCACCACAACCGTTATTGCCTGCTGAGGTTGTGTTGTGTTGACAATATCGCGGGATATTTTCCAACCTGTGTTGGTACATGTAATCCTGTGTAAGTGTATGACATGGCATGATATGTCATATGAAAAGAAATGTATTTTCATGCACGGCATTGGGGAATTAGTTCCAGGTAGCTCTATTAACATCAATATGTCACTTCTTGAGGCATCTCTCTCTCTCTCTCTCTCTCTCTCTCTCTCTCTCTCTCTCTGTCTCTCTCTCTCTCTCTCTCTCTCTCTCTCTCTCTCTCTCTCTCTCTCTCTCTCTCTCTCTCTCTCTCTCTCTCTCTCTCTCTCTCTCTCTCTCTCTCTCTCTCTCTCTCTCTCTCTCTGTCTCTCTCTGTCTCTCTCTCTCTCACTCACTCTCTCTCTCTCTCTCTTTGTCTGTCTGTCTGTCTCTCTCTCTCTCTCTCTCTGTGGCTCTCTTGGGCATCTCTCTCTCTCTCTCTCTCTCTCTCTCTCTCTCTCTCTCTCTCTCTCTCTCTCTCTCTCTCTCTCTCTCTCTCTCTCTGCTCTCTCTCTCTCTCTCTCTCTCTCTCTCTCTCTCTCTCTCTCTCTCTCTCTCTCTCTCTCTCTCTCTCTCTCTCTCTCTCTCTCTCTCTCTCTCTCTCTCTCTCTCTCTCTCTCTCTCTCTCACATGCCCATAATGTAACCTGCAACCTGTCCTGAAAGGGACCCTTCAGTCTACACTGCTGTTATATGTTAGCTGTTATAAGTTAGATAAATGTTGCGGGGGTACTGGCAAACCAACCCTAGTTACTGTGAGAGGGAAATGGATCCCAGAGTGAGTTTCAACAACGCACACACACACCCCTGCCACTCCCCATTTTTAACACACATTAAAATGAATTTGACCATCTTGTGTCGTATGTCATGGTGTGACTACGTGCACTTCGTGTACAATCCGCAGAATTCTAGAAAAACGTACATTCAGAAGATAAGAAATCAGCATGAAAAGGGTTTGTTTTATGCCGGCGACGGTTAAGGTGTAACCTAAGTCAAGAGATTGGTCCTGTTAAATCCTGTGCAATACATTTTCCCGAATAAGATGAAGTTTGGCCTAAAGAGATTCGGTCTGGAAGCAACACAATGAATGGAGCGCAGCTATAACGGACACTTGTTTTAAAAAATAACATGCGCTAAATATTTCGCGAAACGTCTTATCCTCTACATTATATTCAAGTGAATTGGTATGGTTCCATGGAGGTGTTTACCGGGATTGCATCGTTTTATAAATCATTACAGAATGTAAATATGACGCGTTGTGAAACATTTTAATAACATGTCGAAAATACGCGTTGATGATCTTTTATAACCTTTCTAATTAATATATTTCAGCAGCATTTTCTCATATGTACAAAATATAGTTTCAGAACGTTATGACCATGAAACATTATAACGATACATTGACAGTTTGGCGACTGGATATCTTGACATACAAAGATACGTGCTATACCACGCCCAACCCGCAGCGCAGGCCTCCGTCAAACTTAAACGTCAACTCTCACCGCTACGCTGGTCGTCTTGCCGGCGTGACGTCATGCCCGGCGATGCTGACGTCATTACCTCTGTACCCGAAAACCACGTCTGCACACAGTAACTGTTGTGGTAAGCAAGTGACATCTCATGTTGACAAACATCAGCTGGGAATGAGCAGAAGAGCAAATACAACTGAAAAGGTGATGTACGTCAGATGTGATTGTTTCAGTACCCACTATCACACACCAAGCACTGACGTATATGTACTGTTTTTGGAGGTGTGTGTATACTAACACTGAAGGATAAAATACTTTAGTAAAAGCTTCAGTGCTTAGCTGACAAATGATAATTAATATACTTTATGTCAGGTGACGTAACGGTCGCCATGACGTCCTGCGGCAAGCTCGGCGCCTGTAAGGCAGAATTAAGGCGCTAAATGTCTTGTGGTGGGGTGAGAGGAAAGGGTGTAGTTACAACTGTGGACAATAGTAATTGAATATTATTGTTACTTCGGCAAGAAAGAGATATACTTGAGGACGGGAATAAGTGTACGTGTAAGAACACGTGTTTCTTTCTGTACCAGAATACATTAGTTAGAAACATGGGTATAAGTGTTGTGGAAACTGACTAAGGCAAACGTACATACATTGCATACACATAGTTGTACATTAAAAAATAAGTTAACATTGATGTGCAATAAAACACACTGCTCTCTTTCAATCTGGGCGAGGCATCATATCATGTGTGTAGACAATTTAACACAGTGATTGTTGCATGGGCTGAAGGGGTGGTTGTAGGCACGGGTACGACTGAGTTTATTTAGAGTACCTTTTCATATACAGAAACGTACCGGGGGTACATACATGTAGTACCCATGACTACAACACTAGTTGAAGGGCCAAAATACTTGTATTTTCAACAGTTTTAAAGTATATTTGCAAGTGAATTTCCACGCACGTTTAGCTGTAAATAAACCCGACCTTATCAGTAAAACCAGCCACAGCCACAGGCCACTACAGACAAAGGCTGCTGCAGACAGACAGACAGACAGACAGACAGACAGACACAGAGAGAGAGACAGACAGACAGACAGACAGACAGACAGACAGACACACACCACCCACCCACCCAGCAGCGGGCGGGCGGGCGGGCGGGCGTGCACCCGCCTGATTACCACATCCAACCCCATTCAACTCGCCCCAACTCTATGTTATCGCATCCTTATTCAACTTACGAAAATATATGACAGAATATATAATTTGTATTGGTGGTTATTGCCTCAGTTCTATATATAATGCGTCGCCATGTAAATAATGAAGTTTCGACCAGACACGGTTCCACGTTTCCACGGTTTGAGATGCATAATGTAGATGACGGGTGTATTGGGACAATACTAACAACAACTATTTGTAAAATATTTAAAGTATGGATAATGTCAGCTGAGTGGTTAATGAATATGCTCGTTGGCTACCTACTTCACTCCCTCCCTCCCTCCCTCCCTCCCTCCCTGACTCCCTCACTCCCTCACTCCCTCACTCCCTCACTCCCTCACTCCCTCACTCCCTCCCTCACTCACTCACTCATATAGGCTCTTCATTATTTTCAATAAGTACATTACGATGACGCTCCAACCACGCCCCTCCGAGCCCGACCACTGCACATAAAGCATTAGACACCTGTTACGACCAGCACAAGTCGATAGTGGTACGATGACGTTCCAACCACGCCTCTCCGAGGCCGACCACATAAAATATTAAGACACCTGTTACGACCAAGCATACATTGTCTCTACTGTGGTGTCATGGTGGATACAGATACAAGCTCCGTCAGCGGGCACAGCAGTGCTTTCCTAAGGTTCGTCACCGGTACAGTGCGCCGGTGTACCAGATTTCTTCCTATACACCTATATATCATTGCAGAATATCTGCTCATTATATACACACCTATATATCACTGCAGAATATCTGCACATTATATACACCTATATAACTGCAGAATATGCACCTTCTATACACACATATATATGACTGCAGAATATCTGTATATTCTATATGTACCTATATCACTGCAGGATATCTGCACATTCTATATGCACCTATATATATCACTGTAGAATATCTGCACGTTCATTAGATGGATGGAGACGCGTAAGAATAGAACTCCTGCCAGTCAATTCGATCATCAGTCAGTACGTCCGTCCGTGAGTCCTGCGGCACAACTACTGCTAAACACGATGCAGTTTAATTTAAGACGACGCATATACTGTACGGTAGGTTCCGCTGCCTGTACACAAGTGATACACTAGCTGAACCCAGTAGAACCCACACGTGTAGTTGTATGTACGGGCCAGAACTTCTGTACATGTGTAGTTTTGTGTACGGGCCAGAACCTCTGTACATGTGTAGTTGTGTGTACGGGCCAAAACTTCTGTACATGTGTAGTTGTGTGTACGGGCCAGAACCTCTGTACATGTGTAGTTGTGTGTACGGGCCAGAACCTCTGTACATGTGTAGTTGTGTGTACGGGCCAAAACCTCTGTACCTCTGTAGTTGTGTGTACGGGCCAGAACCTCTGTACATGTGTAGTTGTGTGTACGGGCCAGAACCTCTGTACATGTTGTTACGAGTGAAGGTGTGATAAAGGGGTTTATGACACCAATTCACTCGTAACAATGAAAATGGATCACACAACAATCTGACTAATTCAGGAAGATTTATTTATACTATCCTAACAGACGGCTGATACAGGATACCAATTAACAAATGTGGAAAGTGAAGAGGGAATTGTCATAGATATATTATGGGCAAAGCAATATGGCATAGTCACCTCATTTTTAAATCCTTCCTGTACACCATGATTTCCTAGTTTCCATATTTGACACAGTCCCGACGTGGATGCAAGTTTGTGAATTCACATTATGGGTACAACCACAACTGGCAAAAATACCATCCTCAAGAAACATCCCAGCTGGATCAGAATCACCCAGCTTCCCCCTATAAGCTGGCTGGCCACATTCAATTAACTGACCAAAGCTGAATTCATCAACCCCAAGCTGTACCACTAGTTACATAACAATTTCTCGCTCAAGTGAAGGCCCCTCACCCCAAGCTAAAACTAATTACACCAAGTATACTCATCACTATCTACAACAGTACATTATATTTGCAAAATATGTTTCATCACCCATAACAATGTGTAGTTGTGTGTACGGGCCAAAACCTCTGTACACGTGTAGTTGTGTGTACGGGCCAGAACCTCTGTACATGTGTAGTTGTGTGTACGGGCCAGAACCTCTGTACACGTGTAGTTGAGCGTACGGGCCAGAACCTCTGTACACGTGTAGTTGAGCGTACGGGCCAGAACCTCTTTACATGTGTAGTTGTGTGTACGGGCCAGAACCTCTGTACACGTGTAGTTGAGCGTACGGGCCAGAACCTCTGTACACGTGTAGTTGTGTGTACGGGTCAGAACCTCTGTACACGTGTAGTTGTGTGTACGGGCCAGAACCTCTGTACACGTGTAGTTGTGTGTACGCGCGAGAACCTCTGTACATGTGTAGTTGTGTGTACGGGTCAGAACCTCTGTACATGTGTAGTTGTGTGTACGGGCCAGAACCTCTGTACATGTGTAGTTGTATGTACGGGCCAGAACCTCTGTACATGTGTAGTTGTGTGTACGGGCCAGAACTTCTGTACATGTGTAGTTGAGTGTACAGGGCAGAAAGGTGCACGTAAAATCTACATATCATCACCATCATCATCATTATTATCAACTTGCCCACACCACACCACACCACACCACACCACACCACACCACACCACACCACACCACCACACCACACCACACCACAACTTGCCCACACCACACCACACCACACCACACCACACCACACCACACCACACCACACCCTGATTGTATGGAGTACTATGCACTGCCATGAATGTGGGGCTACAGCAAGCCATACATGTATTAAGAGTAGACTAACGGGATCGGGTGGTCAGATACCTTGGTTGATGCATTTCATCGTATACTAGTTGCGTAGAGTAATGCGTATGGAGTGAATCACTGGATTGTGTGGCCCAGACTATATTATTTTCAAACCGCCATCATATTGCTGTAATATTGCAGAGTGCGGCGCTAAAACACACGGACGCACGCACGCATGCATGCATGCACGCACGGACGGACGGGCGCATGCACGTAAGCGCGAACGAACTCATACACACAAACCAAGTCGTACTGTTTTTGTACATTTAACTTCTATCCCCATATTGACTTTCGTTCTATCCTAACGACCACATCATGTGAAAATGAGTAAACCAGGAAAAAGAAGATTTGGCCTGAAACGAAACACAATCAGTGAAATCACCTGGACAACACGAAAATGTTTTGAAAAATTAGAAATTATCTACTTCGAGAAACGTTCCGTAAATGTTGTTTTGTTTTTTTCTTCATTTGAATTTGTACATTCCCAGAATTATTTTATCGCAGACATTTTGACCTGACGTATAAATTCAGGTGATGCAATGGTTTCGAGAATGTTATAACATTGCAACAAGTTCCATACAGGTAACATAAATAGAACCGTTAGGCTAACATTATGACAAAATACTGTCTGTGGAATAAGAACAAAATACAAACACGCCAAAAAAACAAAGTGGTCCTTGGTTGATATATTTATTTATTTTTTGCATCAGGCAGATTTAGATATTTAGGCGCTGTATCGTATTTGCGACCAGAGAACTTAGAGCACTCTTGCATATAAGAAGATGTCTTGAGCGAATAGGTAGAACATTAATATGACAGTAGCAAGAGGGTGATAGAGTTAGTAAGGCTACAAAAGCGCCAAAGCAGGCAGATATTTGCCATCGTATCAAGACTGACCTATACATTAACAGGTGGTGCCCATTGCTGGAAGAGACCAGATTATTCAACCACCACCGTTATTGTCAGCTGACTGGCATGGCATGATATATAATATACAATGAAATGTGTTTTATATGGGACTAGGGAATTTGTTCCAGGTAGCTCTATTAACATAAATGTGTAACTTCTTGGGGCATTAGATTTCACCGTCAGTTCAACGAATGGACTCACAGTATCAGTGAACACAGTGTGTATTTGAAATACTGAAACAAGGAATAATTTAGCTTTTGAATGGTAGTCTAAATGGTACAATCGAGATTCTACAATACTTACGATTATCCCTCATGTGTCAATTATCATCAGACAAAAATCAAGTCTGGGTTGTCATTTCAGTTTTTATTGTTCAACATATTATATTCTGCATGGATGGACATTCATAAATATAGACAAGTACGGTGGAAAAATTTGAAACAATGTTAACAATAAATAAAGCCTAACTACTACAGAAACTGTTTTATCATGTTTATAGCTAATCCTCACTGGGGTACCGATTTCAGACGATAACATACAGATGGTGACGCCTTGGGCTGCACCCTATGTAAAGCGAAAAGATTGTGTACTGTAAGTTTTGATGTTACTACAGTGAGAGGCCCCTAATGTTTCGCGTGAAAAGTTTTGTACAGCATGTGTCCCAACACCTGAAACACAATTTCAAATAATATTCTTGTGTTTTCAAAATGTGATCTGTCATTAAGCAAATTTGTGCATAAAAAAGATTATGCTTAAAATTATGGGGTGGGGGTGGGTTAAAATTGAATTTGAATATGACATATGCAAGGGGGGAGTCACTTACTTTGTACATGAATTGTAGGGAGGTCATTCACATTGTACATGCTTCTCCATAAAAATCATCACCACCCCCCCACCCCATTAATTATGAACGGTCCTTAAATATGTATGTAGAAACTATAAACCGGAAGTCGTGTGCTTATTTATCGTGTAAATGGGTGTAATATATTTTGTTGAACACATTGTCAACGAGTCGTTAATTTGATAAAAAAAATATTTGTTTCAAATCCTCTCGAAAACGATCTGTTGCTAAAGCATTTCCTCTTTCCATTGCATCCCAAAGCGTTATAGACTATGAGAATAGTTTGATTACGTGAACGAAAACTAAAGCACTTATGTTGTGCGTGTAATCAGGTCAGTGCTAACGTTATTTGTCTAACGCTAATTACAGTGTACACTAATGTTCTAACAACTATTACGACGCCATTAATGCTCTGTGTAATGTGACGTAATGGGGAGTAAATGGTTTGACGAATTTACAAAGCAACTACTCAATAAGAAATTCCGAGAAACGGCAATATAACAATAACTGCAGTACCGTTCTATTAGCATTATTTTTCGTCCAAACACGCTAGTTCTTCGTGCTTTGACAACAGTCTTCGGTCGGGGCAACTTTCAGCTTCCGTAATTCGTAATATAAGAACCACAGAGTAAAAAGTAGGTTTAATGTTGATTTAAGTTTTGGCTTGGCCGATAGGCAGGCCTATATGCCAGTATCAGAGCTACTGTTGGACCGTAACTACGGCAGCGCTCCAAGCGGGCAAGGGGGGCGCAACTCCAGGAATGTTCCCCATTGTATGCTGGATTGGACTGATTTGAACGTAGTTTAGTCATATACTGCAGTTACAGTTTAACAAGGGAAGGTTCGTTAGCCTCTGCATATAGACTGATCCTACCGGAGAGATCCTAAAGCTCCCAGGCAGAGCCTCGGGCCTTGGTGGTGATAGAATCTAATTTTTCTCAATTTCTTTTGCAGGCTCCACAATAGACAATAAGAGCCGTAGTCTAGTTTAGAGCGAACCAAAGATCTGGTACAAGTGAAGGAGGGTAGTCTGATCCCTCCCCACTCTGTATTTGAAACGACTTTTAGTAAGTCCAGAACCTTCAAGCACTTGGTTTTCAACTCGGTGCTATGATTTGATCAACATTTTATGTGTGGTAAGAATGTCAGGTGACGGTCGAATATGAGTCCCAGGAATTTGGCCTTTTCTACTACCTTGATGGGAATACCATCTAAAGATGAGTCTGATCCTTACAGCGTTGTTGGTTTGTATATAGACTGGAGACTAAAGCTCTCAGGCAGAGTGAATATGCAGACAAGAGTCCTCCCCACTCAATAGTTCCAGTTTTGGTTTTCAAATATTTTTTTGGAGAATGTCAGGTGACGGTATAAGCCATTTGGCCTTTTTCTACCTTGATGGGAATACCATCTAAAGATGAGTCTGGATCCTTGCGTGGTTTTATGGAATACAATTTGTTTTTTTGAAAACTTAAAGCCAAGCCCATTTTTGGCAGAATTAACAAGTGCTGAATACGAGTGTAAATGTGTTAGAATCATTGTTATATATGTATAAGTAACTGCCATTATACATTCAAGTATATTCTCTTTACTGTTTGTATTTACACCTTGTATTTACACCTTTCATTTATACCTTGTATTTACACAGGAGCGCAACCCACGGCAAACAAGGTTACCCAGTTTGGTCGCCCTCTACCACTAGCAATGTGGTGCTAAGTACATGTTCTGCCCAGGTCCTTTCACGGGGAAGAGCTGTTAGCTACATGCTCTGGTAGTTTAATGTATGCAATTCGTATTTACCCGAACAGTGGGTGGCTGCCTTGTGTATTTCATTTTTAGGATTTTAACCTGAGGAGGTAGACAAAGCTGTACAGAACGTGTCCAGCGAACATTCTCCAAGTCAGATGGTGTTTGTGAATAAGGATGCAATGACCCGTGCCAAGTTGTCAAAAGTTGGCAATGAAAACCTCTCCTGTCCATCATTCAGAAAGTCGGTTTTACATTTGCTTTGCGTGGATAACCTATCCAAGAGAGTGGTTCTCTACATTCATGGTCTGTTACAACAATTACATTTGATGAAAATGAAGTTTCAATTGAAACAGAAATCCATAAAGTTAGTGCAGCTCTTGTTCTAATTTTTGGGCTAATTCTGTGGGCCTGTGGAAAGGACTCCCGTGAATCTCTCATGTCATTCCAGTGCCATGAAAAAACTTCCCATTCTAACGTGGGGTTTAATGGAATACTGATTGCTGGACCTTCATTATCTGTAATTAACTGGTTCTAAGCAGCATAAATCCATGCGGGATTACACCTATCACTTTAGCCTCTGAAATAAACATATTTTACAAGATAAAACGGTCTATGGATTATAATCATAAAAAATATCATGAAAAGGAGCCCAGACTTTTTTATTCACCGTGGTTATCTAGACTTTGCCACTACCATCTCTAGACTCTGCATGGGCTTTGCTGTACATATTTCTTTCTGTGGGTCTGTAATGACAGACTCTATGCCATACAGTTACCATTATTGTCACAATAATGCAATAATGCATTGCAAACATGTGCAGTTTCTCACATTTTAAAAAATGTTTATAGGCTGTTGAAAGAAGAACTTCTTGTGAACCGTACATCATCTGAAGTATTTCCAATAGTTCTAGGTATTCAGTGTGTGCAGCATAGCGCCATTCCTATCGTCACAACAATGGTACAAACAATGTGGTAACATCTACTAAGAATAGAGGTCAGCCGAGGTGAAATTCCTTGGGTTTAAATCGTCGTGCTTGAGGAATATTTCGCCCATAAGGACGACATGCATGTTTGTGTATGTGTAATACGTGCGGCTGTTCTGTACTAGCCCAGACTTAAGCTGGTTTTGATAGCGCTAGCTCACTGAGATACCATGCCGCAGTAGAAGCATGAATAATTCCCACTCCACCAGACATTATAATTGACTCTTGAGTTGATCCTCGTGGTCCTTGTTGTACCCATTAATGCCGAGCGCCAGGCAGGGACCAACAAGTACCATATTTTAACGTCTTTGGTATGACGCATATTCTGCGTTTGACTCAGTGGACTTATCATCTGCAAGGACCTACATTATGATGCAACAAACTGAAAGATCTGTTCCTCCCGCATGAGCGCTCATCTGATAGTGAACTACCTGAGGAAGTTGGATTCGTATCATAAATTATAACCGTGATGTGACTAACAAATTGTCTGCCTTTTAAATTTGGTAATTAAGGGACTTTTTCTGCTTTTAAATGACAAATGTAATGAATATATGTCTTTGAAATAAAACTCATTCCGAGTATGTACTTTCATATTAATGCAAACTTGTTCTCGTCACTATATGGCTGGAATAATGCCGATGACGCAAAACCCAACTCAACTCAACTCACACCCTTTCCTTTCATTCTAAGGCTATGAACTCAACTCGTTGGATTCATTCCGTAGATGGAATTTAAAACGAAAATTGACATTGTATGAAGTATTATGTACTGCAAACCTACCACCTGATGGCTTTAAAATAAATTTCAAAGATACAATTAAGTTATTTTCAGATCCTGACGAAGTTGATCAAACAATACCTGAGTACTCTACAATCAGCTCACATTCGCCATCCATGGTTTAACAATGATGGCAAACATAATGGATCGTATAGGGATGAAAGTGGAAAAATGTTTCCGCTGTCACCCCACAGTTCACAATTTAGATCATATGTTCTAAGTAATAAATACCATGTCATGGCCAGCTTTTGGCTAAACGTAAGCGTCGATCATGGAAGATATTTCAAAATATATTCCTCACCTCATGTGAAAGTGTGATACATGATACATCAAATCCAGCCCGCGATTGCGTTTTTAACCTCTTACAATGTCAATTTGAACCATCCACCACCCTTTATATTTTAGAATCATAATACTCCTGCCATTGGTCATTTCATTGTGTATGCAAAACTCTGTCGCCTGTATATGGCTGGAAATAATTGTCGAGGTTAAATTTGAACTCACCACTCCCGCCACTGGCCAATACGGCATAGGTAAATAATATGTCTGTAGTTTATTTAAAAGAAGTATACTGGGGAAAATAAACTTCATGAAACTCCACATTAGGTGTCAGCCTCGACATGGTGACAGTTTTTGGCAGACATGCCCGGCTACACGGGTTTAACATGAAGAAGGAAAACCGTCATTCCATTCTGTGTGGACTTTGTGATGAGAGGAACACAGCCGCTACTACAAGCCGCCGGATTGTGTAGAATCTTCTCAATAAGGAATCATTCATCCCTCTTAAAAGGATCTTTTAATAATGTCAGTTTTCATTTAATTCCTTGTGTTTTAAAAGAGCTTTGGAATACTAAAATCGCGGTGATGTCATCATCATCGAGATGATTGATGCTCACTCGAGGTGGGATGGGGATGGTGGTCCACCAGAATACAGTATATAACATCAACTAGTGTATGAATTTCCTAGATGATATTTCAAAATCTTAATATTGACTACCATTGCACACAGCCACTGGTACACGACGTGACGGGTAAATCCTACTCAATCACTCATAGAAGCAGAAGCTGCGGCCAGCCCATGATCCCTACTGTTGGCCTAGCTTTTGGTTTTACAGTGATCTATAGCTGAGTTTTAATCTGAATTAGACAATGTGGTGCAACATTATCAGTTTTAACATTTCACATGGTTGACACCTACCACCTGTTTTATTTCTTCTTTGATGACATGTAGTTAATGATAAGCAATCCAACTTGTTCCCATTGTAATATGGTTGCATTACTGCCGATGCAGTGTAAAATCATAACTCACTCACTCTGTAATCTTAGCGGCCACCATAAACAGCCACACAGCAAAAATCTACGCAGGGAATCAAACCCGGTCTTCATGACGAGCGAATGATTTAACCACTAAGCTACCCTAGTACCATATATGGCTTCTGAACCTGGCCCTTTATTCTCGAGAAATGTTTGTAGCCCTAAGAATTCTTAACTTGATTGCAGCCAATGTGTTAAGAAGGCTTAAGAAGTTCGTAAGTTGCCAATGAACGTTTCGGGAATAGCTAGCCTGGTACAGAAACACGACTATTTGGTGGTGTAAAGTATATTTTGATAAACTCCAGGCAATCTAGATTTCAGGCTTGAAATGTTGTAAGAAATCAACTGACAAAACATTAACGAGAAAGCTGGCCAATAACCAACCTGTTTTAGTAACATATGTTATATTTTGTGATTTAGTAATCTTCGTAACAGGCACATTGTGCTGTTATCCATGCCATAAATATCTCAAAATAATATTTTGTGATGGATAATAAAGCTTATAATGATTTAAGGAGTATCCCCGTAGATGTCGTATTGGCTACAGTCGATTTGCCACATGACTATCTGCTGAAAACGGATGGGATGGACTCCCCATGTAGCCCTTCCTCGCACGGGTGGTTTCACCATTAAGCATATTCTGCTTTGATGCGTGGACTTACTCGTCTGCAAGAGACTCACATTATGGGATGCAACAAACCTGAAAGATCTATTCCTCCGCGTGAGCGCCTCATCTGATAGTGGAACTACCTGAGGGAAGTTGGATCTTGTATCATAAATTATAACTGTGAAATGTAACTACCATAAATTGGTAACTGTGAAATGTGACAAACAAATCCTGGTCAAGCCTTTAAATTTGATGCTATGACTTTCCTGCTTTCTTAAAACGACAATGTAAAATGGAATATATGTCCTTGAAATAAACTCATTCCGGAGTATGTACTTCTGCCAATGTTTACATATTAAACTTGTTCTCGCTCACTATAAGGGCTTTGGAATAATGCCGAGGATGACGTAAAACCCAACTCAACTCTAACCCAACTTCAACCCTGCAGATTTCTATCTATATATTTAAATTTACAGTATGTCAGCCTGGCGATGACAGTCTAAATGGAGGTTGAACATTCGGCATGTATTCTTGGGGCAGGAAGGTGAAAAACTTCAAAATGAAAATAAAACCTTCTACAGTGTGAGGGGATCCTACAAATATATACTAACATGTTTTTAAACAGTTAATGTCCCGCATCAGGCAAAACAAGATCAAAATACTCACAGTGTAAATAAAACTTCCATATATTCCAAGGTCTGCCGAGCGGAATCTATTTATAGACTCTCGCCCACAGATACACACATCACAGCCGGCTTGGAA
Source organism: Haliotis rubra (assembly GCF_003918875.1). Taxonomy (NCBI): domain Eukaryota; kingdom Metazoa; phylum Mollusca; class Gastropoda; order Lepetellida; family Haliotidae; genus Haliotis; species Haliotis rubra. The sequence goes on from NW_025765751.1 coordinate 111,001, forward strand.
GTTGTAAGTTGTCAAATACGCACGTGCTTGTCTATTTCAAGGACATCAATTGTCAGAAACCCAGAGCGAGTAGCAACAATGTTCGAGCAGGTCGCTGGACTGACGGCGAGGCACACCATATGTTGAAGTATGGAATAGAGATTTTTCTTTTTTAATCAATATAATTTTGACTACCTGTTACAGAAACTGATCGGGACACTCCGACGGTAGTGCCTGGGCCAAAAATGCAGGGAAATATACGAACAAGGAACTCTGACTTTTTTTTACACACTCATCATATAGACTACGGAAACACATTCATGTACCCATTTATTAAGTTTATGTGCTGTTTAATTAATTAAAAATATCTAAAATCTAAATGGCGCTGGTCTGCAAATCATCGAGTCGGGGACCCTGGACCATGTTAATACCAGGATCAACTGTCTGCTACAAGCACCATGGTCATACCATCCATCTTGTATGTTAAACCCTGCTTATCTGCTCTTACTGTAACCGATGTTTTCTTCACCATATCTACAGATAAGTTAAATATGAGTAAAGTTTCCAATTATACATTTATATAAAAATAGCTACATGGCAAACTTGAAGCTGAAAAATATCATACATATTTATATAACTCTCCTGAAACCAAACTGAATAAGCTGGAAAATACACATCCTACAATGAATATGCAAGCAATTGTGAAGTTCAATACCATATAGCATTCATAGATAAAGTTAGTCTGACGTTGGCAAATGAAGTTTTACCAACATTGCCAACGTCGGGCGAAGGTCCGATATTGACTAAGAAAACAGTCCCATAAGTATTGAGTATATTTAATTCAAATGATACTCATTGTTCTGTATTATATCATGGTCTTGTGCAGCTATACGCGACACTTTTTTTCCCATATAAATCAGCAACTTTCCCATCACTTCTAAAAAATTGGAAAACAAACAAACTCTCAAAACATCAGGAATTGTAATAATGTTGGACAAAAGATGTGGGTCTAGGTGAGGTGGAGGTGCGGAGAGTGAGGTGAGTGTGAGGTGGAGAGGTGGAAAGTGAGCGAGTGAGGTGGAGGTGAGGTGAGGTGGAGGTGGAGGTGAGGTGAGGTGAGGTGAGGAAATTGGGTTTAACGTCGTTCCTGAGAATATTCTCGCCTATAATGACGACGTAAAAAGTTTGCGTGGTGTAGAAGCGTGCGGGCTGCTTGTACCAGCCCAGACTTAAGTTGGATTTGGGGTAGTGCTAGCTCCACTGGAGATACTCCCTGCCCCAGTGAAGTTACGGATAGCGACCCTACTCAGACAATACTTCATATACTGACTCCGGAGCCGACCAACCTTGCTTTTCGTACCCATTTAATGCCGAGCGCTGTGTTGCAGGGACCAAATAAGCACCATATTTTCAATCAGTCTTTGCGCATGATGCGGTCGGGGATCTTAACCTGGCGACCTTCCGCTCTCCGTGCGGATCGCTCGCAACCACTGGCTACACCACGGAGGCGGTGTCTAGTTATGTACAACTTGATAGCCTCCTCTTGCATCTTGATAGCTCCATACTAACGGGAGTGGGGTGGGTAACATATAATGGCTGGAAGTTGAAAACCCATGTCTGATTCCCCATCATGGAGTCCATGAAACCCTTTTCCGTAGCGATAACTGCTTGAATATTGTTGTGCTAAAAGTGGCGTAAAGCATACTCACCACTCACCCCCAGATATAATGGACAAAAATTAACATCAACTTTAAAAGTGTTGGGAACTGGATCAATGAAGTTAGTTGTTTCCATCGCAAATGAACAAAGTCACGTATTTTGAAATGCCTCTCATACCGTTTGGAACAGAAAATAACCTATTTTATCAGTATTAAGTGTCACGCCAAATATATTTATCAATCTCTGTACATGATTTAGCTGGAAAACAGTTTCAAAACAGGAAGATTCTGTGAAAGAAGGAAGGGAGGCGAAGCACAACATTTCCCATGTTAATGCATTTTCTGTACATTGATTAGTTTTCGTCCAAGAGTATTGCGAGAATTTACATAAAACCGGATAAAGAAATTAGTAACTACAACACAAAATGTGAGGTAGACTTCAGGATATACCTCCAGGTGGATAAAGGATATTTCCATTGCAGTGACAGATACATTTCATATGTTCAATTCGAGTGGATGATATTGCAGCCAAACACTTTCCCTCTTTGTTAGAAACTGCTACCAGCAGTGCCGATTAAAATAAATTGACCATACCATTAGTTTGTGTTTATTTGATACATATTTCTCCCACATTTGGTCACCAAGCCTGGTCATCTCCAGGAAGAAACCCCGCACCGATCAGCTATAGCTGGCCATTCAGTGCTAGCGGGCACTGAGCGAGTGAGACTCGTCAGTGACTGTCCCCGCTGTGTTGCGTCGAGTCCATCGCCCCGCCTTGTGAGTTTACCGGGTCATTCAGTGCGCAGCATAATTCGAGCGAGTGGAGACTGTCGCGATCAACCTCGCTGTGTTGTGTCGAGTCCAGCCTCTGCCTTGTGCGAGTTTACTGGTCATTCAGTGCAAAGGCACTGAGCGAGTGATGACTGTCAGTGACTGTCCTCGCTGTGTTGCGTCGAGTCCATGCCTCGCCTTGTGCTAGCTTACGGGTCATTCACCGCTACGGCAATTGAGCGAGTGAGGACTGTCAGTGACTGTATACGAAATGAAGTCACAAGAAATATAGATTGTTGGTATTCTGTCAGTTCTAATTCTAATACTCTTTGTCTCTTATTATCTGCATGACCCCTTAATAATGGCGATGAGTATATATGCTGACTTTGTATAAAGTAATATTAATTCACAAATAAACGACAGTCAAATGCAATAATGAGTAAATCAAGAAATGCAGGTTTAGTGGTTCCCAAACGATCCAAAAATGGGCAGGACCGCCGAAATTCCAAACGGCACTCTTTATTCCGCAAGGCATGCAATGCCAGATTTTGGCATCAGTTACCCATTCATACGATTCTCAAAAGACTCAAAGAGCTATCGTTGTATTCGTGGTTGTTTG
>NW_025765752.1:0-113786 GCF_003918875.1 Haliotis rubra
TTCGTAAAAAATACATGCGATGTGTCTGATGTTAGAATAATTAGGACAAGTAAAGAAGTAATGTAGCATCCTCATAGGGTGACCACAGGAACAGAATGATCAACTGAAATGTGCCGTTCAAACATGTGCGCTTTCAAATTACTGCACCCAAGTCTGAGGTATGAGTGGATAATTCCCAAGTGGAAACGTACCAACGTTTTTATCAAATATATTAAAATTGGGTGGTTTTGATGATTGGGAATACTTTTGAATTTGCCTATGGTTTCAATATCGTACATATTCTCAGGCAAATCATTCCATTGTCGTATTGGTATCTGGTAAAACGAGCTGCTATACAAATCACTACGGCATCTTATAGTTTAAATGTTATTACAGTTTCTTTGTCTATGGTCACTTAACTGTGACACTTTCGGGCAGTAGATCACTTAAATAAACTGGTGTCATATGATGAAACCATTTTGTAAAATAATGATAACTTGCTAATTTGTCTACGGTCAACTAGGGCATAGAGTTAGTTTCATGTATTTAATCATGACCAACTGGTCTATAGCTGTTACATTCATTAAAACTACCTTTTTTATGAATAGGAGTACCAGCTTCCTTCCATATTGTTTGGAATTTACAACATTCTAGGGATAAATTGAATAGATTAGTAAAGAGAGAGTACAAAGGGATGGGCACGATCACTTTGATAAATCTGTTACCTATTTTACTTTACATTCAGGTGTAGGAGTCTCCTTATCAGGATGAGTCAATTTAGGCATGGTTAGCTTAAAATATTCATTAAATATATTTGCTTTTATCTTTACTATCATTGATCAGATTATCGTTATGAATAATCGAAGGAAATTTCTTATAATCTCCATTTTTGAATTTTATATACTTATTCACTAAAGCCCACCAACATTTAGAATTACTCCCCTGATTGATCTTATCATCTGAAACCGTGAAATATATTTCAATTCTGACTGCTCACGGCTGCTACTACTTTGTTCCGCAAAAGCTTCAACAATATACAAGTCTTTACATCATAATTTCGAGTCTTTGCTTTCTTTATGCTGGGCTCATTTGCTTTTCCTGATAAAGTATTCTTATAGCACTATTCATCCATGGATTGACCCGGAGGTCTTATAATTACTACATTGTTTTGGGACATAAATTATCGGATATATTTCTCAAAACATCAACAAATTCATGTGTTAGTATATCAATATCATTACATCTTAAAGATGGAATTAGGGTTGTTATATATAGAGTACTTTTAATATGGTGGAATTATTTATAAACTGATTACAGGGAGTGGACTGTTTTAATCTACCCCCTTGTCTTGTCACCTTTTAATCTACTTTTAGAAACTGCAAACATGTTTTGGAAAGCGTTGTAGTATTATTTCCTGGAAGTTACGACTTCATCTATTTAACGGAACAATACACAAAGTTGTGAGTTTCGAAAACTGAATTAGAGTTTCAGAATAGCTTTCGCCATGAACTGAACTGACCCAGAGTAAAAAGCATACACATATATTTTGTATTGACGGGCGGTTAAAATTGACACAAATATAAATGGTTATTGGATTGCGATATGAATTTTAATACGGATGTCCATAGTGCCGTGTTCGACCTTCAGTTTGCAGCGTTTCGACGTTTGTTTTAAGACCTGACGTTTGGTTTCACCTCTGTGTACTTTCTTTGCAGGCCAATTTACAAGCGCATCGTAACGTTGTTTTATTAGAGGTGAATCATTTACAAAACAGAAGTTATATATAATCTTATTTTTCAACACTACATATAATAATAATAATAATAATGTGTCCATTTATATGAAGCCCCAAACTCCACACTAGGTATGCTCATAGCGCTTTAACAATCAAGGCCATTATTACCCTCGATAACCCAAGAAGCTGCCTGTTAGGCGCTAGAAGGTTAACTTTTTTCCACCGGGTAACGACATTTTCCTGCTGGGTGAACCAGAGACAATTTTGAACAAACTCACTTGCCTTTAGGTGAGACCACAGATGTCAGATGTGTGCTTGTTGTAGGATTATGGACTCAAGTCCTAGAAACTCTCAGGACTCAAGCTTGCCAAACACGGTCACCCATCCAAAGGACTCTCCGAGCTCGACGCTGCTTAACTTCACCGATTTGTGACCTGAGCTTTAAGCACAGGTTGCACGCGCCACCACTAGGACTACGCGCCACCACTAGACATAAAATGTTTCAACTTTGAGAGATATTAATTGACTCAACGCTTAAATCTGGGAGTTGACACGGTTATGACCTAAATCCACGTATGGACGGGAAGTTTGTTCATTAGCTTATGATCGGAAGTGAATGTTACCTGGTACAAACATTCACACACTTGGTGGCTAATGTTACCTAGTACCAAACATTCACACTTGGTGAAGCAATGTTACCTGGTACAAACATTCACACTTGGTGGAAGCAATGTTACCTAGTACAAACATTCACACTTGGTATCTATTCAAAGCAAGTCATCTTTACTCACCAAGACTCACCCGTTACTCAGTACTATTGACACTGATGTAATTAATCTTAACTGACTAACCTCATCCGGGACATTGTGAAGCGTTGATTGCTTGTGTGTTTATTATGAGTGAGTTACTTACGTCACTCATCTTCTGATCACAAAGCGGCTTTGTGTTTTTGTAGAATGGTATGGGATGGTGAGGTCCGTGGTGTCAAAATTGGCGTATCAGGTTAAAAATATTTTGTCAAGCATTGGATTAAGTAAAATATGGTTAAGGCAGGAATTACTACTATATTATCTAATAGTTATGAAACAAAAAACAAAAAAAGACCAAGGCGGCGGGGTAGCCTAGTGGTTAAAGCGTTCGCTCGTCACGCCGAAGACCCGGGTTCGAATTCCCACATGGGTACAATGTGTGAAGCCCATTTCTGGTGTCCCCCGCCGTGATGTTGCTGGAATATTGCTAAAAGAGGCGAAAAACCAAACTCAGTCAGTCAGTACTGTTGACACTGATGTAATTAATGTTGACTGACTAACCTCATCCGGGACATCATGAAGCGTTGATTGTTTGTGTGTTTATTATGAGTTATTTACGTCAGTCATCTTCTGATCACAAAGCGGCTTGTGTTTTTGTAGAATGGCGTGGGGTGGTGAGGTCCTCGAGCGACGTCATTGGGTCCAGGAGCCGATCCAGTTGGGTAGGCTAGTTGAGTTAAACCTTGTATTCATTGCATCCATGGTCCAGTATTTGACGCCCTGCCTAGTGTCCTCTTTGAGTGTACGTAATATGATAGAAACTTGCTAAAGTGTCGTAAATAGAAGCGACTAGACACTTCCTATGTTGAAAGACATCTCCACCTCAAAAAGTAGAGTCGATGTTACGATTTGAACTTTGCCAGAAGTACGTTTTCATGAATCACGAGGTGTTCGCGAATAGGTTCCCCACCACTCACAAACCTTTCACTTGATCCATTTGTAGTGACGATTCATTTTTATTGACGAAGTGGTAAACCAGAGTAGATTTATAACTTCCAGAATACGTCGAGGACATTTAATTGAAGGATGAGAAAGCCGCAATAACTCAGTGAGTTGTATGATCCCCAGGGAGTTGAGATTGATAATAAGATGTGCCTTTGGGATTGACATCCAGTGATCGACGGAATAATTACCAGCGCCTTCAGCATGTACTAGTGCGTGGATATGTGCGCTACATAAATATTCAATAATAATAATAATAATATTCTATGAACTAATCACAGAAAACCGTGTTCGCGAGGGAAATTTCCACCCTACCAGTAACACCTGCCGCTCACTAACTCGTATTAAATACCTAACGAGGAAATACCGTAGGGATAACGATTTATGTTCGTTTTTGAAAATAATTGTTGCTGGAAATTTTAAAATATTAAAGAAAATTATGCTGCCGACTGACAGAGTAGTGTATATCCTGAAATGTGTTAATCAGGCTCATTGTTTCAAAGTGTCCGGGATATCGACCATTTTGGGCGTGCCATGAACCAACAACTAAACAGTCGATTTTACAGCCAGGGACGTGGGGCACTGGCAACATTGCAATAGTGTAGTGTTTGCAACTTGGAAGCCACAATGAAACGTTTTTCAAAATGTTTACGTGTTTTGTTTTAAACAACACCAAAACTCTAGGGTGTGTACTTTCTTTTTGTACGTCAGTTTAGTTGAGCATATACACGTGCTAATGATATAGGTGATCGAGGTGAGTTGAAATGGGGTTTAACGTCGTATTCAAGAATATTTCACTCTAATGACGACGTGCATGCATATGTGTGGCTGTTTGTATTAGCCCAGACTTAAACTGGTTTTATAGTGCTAGCTCATTGCCACAGGAATACCCAGCTCAGACACATTATACTGACTCCGAGCCGACCAGGCCTCGTTGTACCCATTCATGCGGAACGCCATATAGGGACCACGTATTTTGGTATGACGCGGCCGGGGATCGAACCCACGACCATCCGCTCTCCTGGCGGACGCTCTAACCACTACGCCATGGAGGCGGTCCTAATGATATAGTCAAAATGGTTTGTCCTGATTATGAAAGGGTTTCCTGAAGTGTACCGCTGTTACCCCACTGGCATATTGCCGAGTGCGGCGTAAAACAACCAACCAACAAGACGTGAAGTAAAAAACCTCCAACACCGGGTGTCCCACAGTAACAGTCTTGGCGACGGATGTAGCAGAGGGGAGAGTCGGCAAACCATGATGACAAACATCAGTATTCATTTGTCTTTATTTCACGTTATTTTCAACAAAAAACAGTACCTAAGGTCCGCTTCAATGTCTAACAAGCACTATCTGGGGGGATCAGCTCCTTCACTGCTGATAGTGGAACGGGTAGGGATACCCTGGGTACAGACTGGGAGGGTACATCATCGGTACGTTGGGTGCTGGGTACTGATACATGGGCTGGTGCATCATGGGAGGCGTGTAGCCGTATCCTGGAGCAGACGACAACATGGCCGCCATGTTTTGCTGCTGGAGAGGGTAGTTCATCATCTTGGTGTCGGATGTTCTCTTGTTGCGTGATCGCCTGTTCTGAAACCACACCTGTGAGGAAAAACAAGAATAATTTGGTAACTCAAAGAACAGCATTAGCACCACTAGTACACTGATTCTGGCTGTTCGACATCACATAAGAAACGCATAAGGAGAAATGACTTCTGTCAAACTGTCAAATTAAGAGGAATGTTTTCAGTCACATCACTTAGTCCAACAGAAGACTGAATGAGAAGAAATGAACAATCATCATTACATCATTATGCTGGCATTGTGTACGTAATGTACGTAACAAGGTACAATCAGATTACAAAAGAATGTTTACCTTTAATCTCTTTACTGGAATATTCAGCTCCTGGGACAAATCTTCATACAACTCTACATCAGGGTATTTGTTCTCCAGAAACACCTGCTTCAACCTCCTCGCTTGCTTCTCGTTGTAGTTCTTCCTCGGATTCGCGGAGACACAGTCTTCCTCCAGTGTCTTTGGTGAGGACAGCTCTGACACAATTTCTTCTTCCTCGGTAATGGAGGATGTTTCCACAGAGACATGATCTTCTTCCTGACCTTTGGGGAACCACGATCATCCTGAGTACCTGTAGAGATTCGCCCTGAGAGGGAGGAACTGTCGGCGCTGTGGGTCGGGCTGGAGTTACTGTAGAAACCACTGGAAGCTGTACTTCCGTTTGGACTGGCGCTTTTCGACATCAATGAGGTCATCTGCTGATGTAATGGAAACGCACTAACATATTAACAAGCCGCTTTTAACAATATCCCAGCAATATCAACCAATTCATCAGTTAATACATAAATAATTACAGTAAATTGAGAACATAATTTCTTTGACAGAATATTAGTATGTTACAGGTTCTTGATCCTGTATGTGTAATACGACAATCTTACCATAAGCATCGCTTGATGATGGAAGCGTGCTCGTCTTCAGAATCCGGACATCCAGTTGTTCTCGGTGATGGACACAGGCTAACCGGTAGTAGGCTGATGGTTGGGGCGTGTCTGTACGGGTCTGGAGACTGAGGGGGTAACTCAGGGTAGGACTGGAGGTGGTGAAGACTGACAGGAAAAGCAGGAATTTCACATCTTTCGATTTTGTTTTGAAGGTAACATCTGTAAGGGTGACTGAGCTTTCCATCAACTTTGGATGTCTGCGGAGACTCTGGTATCTGACAACGAAGAAGATGTTCAAGTTTGAGGCCTCCGAATCCTTGGGGATTGGTCGTTGCTATGAAGCCCTCACATGCTGCTTCCGGTTTGGTTAATGAAGTCCTGTCTGTGATGCTGGGCTCTGAGGTCTGGACGTCATCTGACTTCATGATGTCCTCGATGGAGAATGGAACACGACGTCTGGGAGGCGCTCTCTGTGCCTCTGAGGACAACGTATTCGTGGGACCTTGGAACACACTTCCAGATGGAGTCGGAACAGCCTCGGGCACAACCTGAAACGTAATAACGAAGGCAGATGCTATATTCACAGGTGTACGGGTATGCTTTGGTCAATGCCAATCTCGATTACCCGACTAAATAGTTTCCATGTCCTGACTCACAGGAAGCAGTTACAATGTCAGTAGTCAGCCTTGTACACAATCAACCATCACCACAATTTCAGATTTTACGCAATTTCAAGGATGGAATGTGCTCTCTACTTACTATGGGCAGATAGATATATGAAGTGGAAAGGTAAAATGTATAATACAAGAAATTGCATGAGTAACGATAGCCTAGGAAGTCTACAGACATGTATTATATTAAACATCAAAACTTTCAAAAGAAACAATTTTCAGTGAAAGGTGTTACAGGCTGAGACATAACATACTTGAATAAAACTATACAGGCACAAAATGAAATTCATCTTCAGTAAGATTTTCCGCATTTAATGTGTGTTGTACGCGACATGCAAATAGGTGTTATTGAATTCTGACGCAACATGTTTCTGTATCACATCTCATGACATGTTAACTTATTTCAATGTAAACCATTCACTTTTCTTTGCATTAACACTTATGAGCACGGGATTTGCGTATGGGGCTGTGTAGTTGAGCTGTATAGTTGAGCTGAATAGTTCAGCTATGGCTTACAACATATTCATGTGTGTACCTGTGTAGAATCCATTTGGGTAGATCTGTATTCAATATATTCAAGATGCTTCAGGACCGACAGGAGGTGTTATAAAGACCAAGGAGAACTATCCTAGCATTTTATAGTGATGAGTGAGTTCACTTGTCGTCTCCCTCAGACAAAGCGACAGATTGGGGAAAAGGATCACAGTTACATGACGTCTCAATCAGCAGCAGCATCTGTAACAACATCTGATCATTGCCTGTATGCGTAGAGGGTTCATTCCCGGGAAGACGACAACAAATCCGTGGAGCATGCAAGGATTTTGTGTGATTTTAAGAACAGGGATGATACTAAATTGTTCACCGGTAAATAAATGATATACTCCCACGAACAATTATTTACACCCCTTAAAATACATATCACATTTTTATCCGTGACCATTTTTTCGATAATAAATAATTTATATACATTGAATGTCATTATTTTCATGGAAAGTATATTTTTACAAGATAGCATTGAATGATGTCCACAGTATTTAATACATATAGATATACATTTTTCATAATATGAATTAATTAATTACATATATGTAAATTATAAACAATAACACCACAATTATTTATACACCATCCACAATTAAGAAGCATTTATTAATGTAAACATCACACATGAATGAAAATTCCTCTCACACTCACTTTTATGTCATTATTTACCGGTCCGTGGTTATGTTGGCCAGGACGTTTGGTGATGATGTCGTCAACTGTAGAAATAGTTGAAGTGCAGTTCTTGTCTAGGCACATCCATGACGTCCACGATGCAGCATTGCGTTTGCGATTCACTCTAAACTTGTATCCATCTGCACAGAGATACCTCCCTCTACGTGAAGTTGGAATGAACTTGTACTCTAACTGCTCATTTGCCATTTCGAAGGTGATGTATTGGGTTGCGGATAAGCAGGATATATACCCATAATAATTAGTGAGTAAATATTAACACATAATCAGTGAACTAAAATCAGTGTCAAAGGCAATCAGTTAGTAGTGAGTTGAAATCAATGAATGCCAATCAATAAGCAGTGAGTTGATACCATGTCAATTAACACCGATCTCGTTATGCAGTTCAGTTTATAGTATAACCCACCTCTCTAATCCATTGAAACAACATGAGTCTACCTCGGCGAAACATCAAAGGATTTTCACAGTAATACCAAATGTCGTCTTCCCGGGAAGACACCGCGTAAAGATGCAGATAGGGGGGAAATGGCGGTAAAATGCATGTTTAATCCCTTTTTATAGAATTAAGTGAGTAGAAAAATAGAAATCATATTTCATCAATTCCTTATACATCGAAGCATTCATAAAATGTATACTTTCTTTGTAACATATGTATCATGTTAAAGGTTCCGCCATACATCTCTTTTAATTGGATTGTTAGTGTAAACATATTGTATTTAAAATAAATTGAACTAGGATTGGTAAACAAGCCGTAATGGCTTATTTGAATACCTCTCCATTTCAGTGATACATGCATAAAACAAATATTAAATAATATGCAGCATGATAGGAAAGCAAGCAACCTGCGTATTAAACATTATTGATCATTTATCAAACCTATGCGATTTTATTATAAAAGTATGGACAGATTGTAGTATGAAACAATTTACAAGTACAGTTTTGTTTGGATTACCATTTAGGACAGAATTTAAATTATATCCATGTTCGTAAAAATACATGCGATGTCTGATGTTAGAATAATTAGGACAAGTAAAGAAGTAATGTAAAGTATCCTCATAGGGGTGACCACAGGAACAGAATGGATCAACTGAAATGTGCCGTTCAAACATGTGCGCTTTCAAATTACTGCACCCAAGTCTGAGGCGTGAGTGGATAATTTGGCAGAAACGTGTACCAACGTTTTATCAAATATATTAAAATTGGGTGGTTTTGATGATTGGAATGCATTTTTGAATTTGCCTATGGTTTCAATATCGTACATATTCTCAGGCAAATCATTCCATTGTCGTATTGTATCTGGTAAAAACGAGTTGCTATACAAATCACTACGGCATCTTATAGTTTGAATGTTATTACAGTTTCTTTGTCTATGGTCACTTAACTGTGATACCTTTTCGGGCAGTAGATCACTTAAATAAACTGGTGTCATATGATGAACCATTTTGTAAAATAATGATAACTTGCTAATTTGTCTACGGTCAACTAGGGGCATAGAGTTAGTTTCCTTATGTATTTAATCATGACCAACTGGTCTATAGTTGTTACATTCATTAAAACTACCTTTTTTTATGAATAGGAGTAACAACAGCTTCCTTCCATATTGTTTGGAATTTACAACATTCTAGGGATAAATTGAATAGATTAGTAAGAGGAGTACAAAGGGATGGCACGATCACTTTGATAAATCTGTTACCTATTTTACTTTACATTCAGGTGTAGGAGTCTCCTTATCAGGATAGTCAACTTGTGCATGGTTAGCAAAATATTCATTAAATATATTTGCTTTATCTTTACTATCATTGATCAGATTATCGTTATGAATAATCGAAGGAAATTTCTTATAATCTCCATTTTTGAATTTTATATACTTATTCACTAAAGCCCACCAACATTTAGAATTACTCCCCTGATTGATCTTATCATCTAAATCAGAAATATATTTCAATTTGACTGCTCTCACGGCTGCTGTTACTTTGTTCCGTAAAAGCCTAAATATTTGCCAGTCTTTATCATAATTTCGAGTCTTTGCTTCTTTATGCTGTCTATTTCTTTTCCTGATAAGTATTCTTATAGCACTATTCATCCATGGATTGACCCGAGGTCTTATAATTACCACATTGTTTGGGACATAAATATCGGATATATTTCTCAAAACATCAACAAATTCATGTGTTAGTATATCAATATCATTACATCTAAAGATGGAATTGGGTTGTTATATATAGGTACTTTTAATATGGTGGAATTATTTATAAACTGATTACAGGGATGGACTGTTTTAATCTACCCCCTTGTCTTGTCACCTTTTAATCTACTTTTAGAAACTGCAAACATGTTTTGAAGCGTTGTATTATTTCCTGGAAGTTACGACTTCATCTATTTAACGGAACAATACACAAAGTTGTGAGTTTCGAAAACTGAATTAGAGTTTCAGAATAGCTTACGAGATAACTGAACTGACAGATAAAAAAAGCATACACATATATTTGCATTGACGGCGGTTAAAATTGACACAAATATAAATGGTTATTGGATTGCGATATATTTTTAATACGGATGTCATAGTGCCGTGTTCGACCTTCAGTTTGCAGCGTTTCGACGTTTGTTTTAAGACCTGGACGTTTGGTTTCACTTGTGTACTTTCTTTTGCAGGCCAATTTACAAGCGTATCGTAACGTTGTTTATTAGAGGTGAATCATTTACAAAACAGAAGTTATATATAATCTTATTTTTCAACACTACATATAATAATAATAATAATAATGTGTCCATTTATATAGCCCCAAACTCCACACTAGGTATGCTCATAGCGCTAACAATCAAGGCCATTATTACCCCGGATAACCCAAGCTGCCTGTTAGGCGCTAGAAGGTTAACTTTTTTCCACCGGTACCCATTTTCCTGCTGGGTGAACAGAGACAATTTTGAACAAACTCACTTGCCTTAGGTGAGACCACATGTGTCAGATGTGCTTCGTTGTGGGACAGGACTCAAGTCCTAGAAACTCTCAGGACTCAAGCTGCCAAACACGGTCACCCATCCAAGGACTCTCCGAGCTCGACGCTGCTTAACTTCACCGATTTGTGACCTGAGCTTTAAGCACAGGACCACGCGCCACCACTAGGACTACGCGCCACCACTAGACATAAAATGTTTCAACTTTGAGAGATATTAATTGACTCAACGCTTAAATCTGGGGAGTTGACACGGTTATGACCTAAATCCACGTATGGACGGAAGTTTGTTCATTAGCTTATGATCGGAAGTGAATGTTACCTGGTACAAACATTCACACTTGGTGAAGCAATGTTACCTAGTACAAACATTCACACTTGGTGAAGCAATGTTACCTAGTACAAACATTCACACTTGGTATCTATTCAGCAAGTCATCTTTACTCACCAAGACTCACCCGTTACTCAGTACTATTGACACTGATGTAATTAATCTTAACTGACTAACCTCATCCGGGACATTGTGAAGCGTTGATTGCTTGTGTGTTTATTATGAGTGAGTTACTTACGTCACTCATCTGATCACAAAGCGGCTTGTGTTTTTGTAGAATGGTGTGGGATGGTGAGGTCCGTGGTGTCAAAAATTGGCGTATCAGGTTAAAAATATTTTGTCAAGCATTGGATTAAGTAAAATATGGTTAACGCAGGAATTACTACTATATTATCTAATATCAGTACTGTTGACACTGATGTAATTAATGTTGACTGACTAACCTCATCCGGGACACATCATGAAGCGTTGATTGTTTGTGTGTTTATTATGAGTTATTTACGTCAGTCATCTTCTGATCACAAAGCGGCTTGTGTTTTGTTGAATGGCTTGGGGTGGTGAGGTCCTCGAGCGACGTCATTGGGTCCAGGAGCCGATCCAAGGCATTGGGGTAGGCTAGTTGAGTTAAACCTTGTATTCATTGCGTCCATGGTCCAGTATTTGACGCCCCTGCCTAGTGTCCTCGTAAGTGTACGGAATATGATAGAAACTTGCTAAAGTGTCGTAAATAGAAGCGACTAGACACTTCCTATGTTGAAAAGACATCTCTACTAAAAGTAAAGTCGATGTTACGATTTGAACTTTGCCAGAAGCACGTTTTCATGAATCACGAGGTGGTCGCGAAAGGTTTGCAAATCCTTCCCCACTGTACTCACAAACCTTTCACTTGATCCATTTGTAGTGACGATTCATTTTATTGACGAAGTGGTAAACCGGAGTAGATTTATAACTTCCAGTATACGTCGTGGACATTTAATTGATATCGCTTAATCTATGATTACGTGAGTTATTGTTCCGGCGATAAACCGGTGTCTTGTTCATAATCGAGCCTGGGTTTGCCAAACCAGTGGTTGATATTATGAAGAACGTACGGCGACATCGTGGTATGGTGCATGCAGTCAAGAAGCCAAGTCACCGAGCTTTTCACATAATGGCCGTCAAGCATCGTTGCTGGGATTGAGTGAGTGAGTTTAGTATTACGCCGCACTCAGCAATATCCTAGTTATATATCGGTGGTCTGTAAATAATCGAGTCTGGACCAGACACTCCAGGGATCAACAGTATGAACATCGATCTACGCAATTGGGATACGATGACATGTGTCAACCAAGCCAGCGAGCCTGACCACCCGATCTCGTTAGTCGCCTCTACGACAAAACCTAACACGGACTTAACGGGTTCATGCAACTCGGCAAAAACTGATCATGCACTAAAATCTAGTCCTGATTAATCACTGACAAAATAACGTTGATTTTTTATTCAAATTGTCTCGTCACACGTGTCTTAAATTAATCAAAACTCTACAATGGAAAACACAACAATATAGACTTCCAATATAAATCAGTACAATTAATACAAAGCATTCTTTCCTGTATGAAAATGGACACAGTGAAGATCAATATATGTGAAAGCATCTATCTTTCATAGAAACATTTAAAATTTGGCATGAAGAGGAATGTAATTATAAAACTGAAATCACGCCATCAACAATCAGAGAGCCTCATCAAAGCATTCCTTCCAAATCAGGCCTATTCAAACACAAACATGTATCTTTACCAATGTAGATTAACGATAAAGAATCCTTATTCTGATCAGCTATTGATAGTGTTACATATATTATATTTAGGATTACACCATCCTAGTTAAGTTCAGATTCTAGTACTTTTGTTGGGTTGAGTCCCATCCGGGATTCGAACCCACACCCTCAGAGTCAGGCACCTAATCGCCAGCACACAAAGTCAGCCGTCTAACCCGCTCAGCCAGCGTGGCTTGTGTGATGGTGGTTAGGTACCTGACTCTGGGGTGTGGGTTCGAATCCCGGGATAACCCAAAAGTGTAATCACAAACTAAGAAAGTGTAAACATATATAACATGCTACATTTGACCACTTTCTAAAAAACATTGTGTATTCGTATTAAAGGTGTTCATGCATAACAATGCTTTTGAAATTACATTTATGGAAAAGATGACTTATGATGTCTCGGAAAATAATCTCAGTGTATTGAAACATAAAAGTACACTTATGATTATCTTTCCAGATATGTTAGCTTTCTTCTCTTAAACCTTCTCCCTGAACGTTATAGGGGCGATCGGGTAGCCCAGTGGTCAAAGCGTTCGTTCGTCACGCCGATGACCCAGTTTCGATTCCCCACATGGGTACAATGTGTGAAGCCCATTTCTGGAGTCAAACGCCGTGATATTGCTGGAATATTGATAAAAGTGACATAACACTCACTCACTCACTGACTGTCCGTCATATCTGTTCATATCGGTGTACCAATGGTTTAACATGTTTTCAGCTACAGCAATATGTAAATCGTTTAAGATATGAACATGACCCTATGATCACAACCCAGAAGATGCAGCAGTCGATGCACCATGGCGGTGTCTTCTATTTGGAATAACTTACAAAATACATACAACAATATTTTGTTCTGTTACGAAGAAATGTAATCCTGCTACATTTCTATATGAAGATGCTGCAACTACAAACACAAGTTAGATGGAGGACAATGTAATTGTATGATAAAATGGATAAACATAAGTTGTAAAGCTTGTTTACCAATCCCAATTCATTTTCATGAATATAAATATGTTTAAAACAGATGGATAAATCGGAACATTTGGATTAAGATTCCACCTCCCTATTCCGTACTTTCGGAATACCATGAGAGGTGCGCAAGCGCATAGGAATCACATCAGTACGCATGTTTATAGGATTCGGTTAGTATCAGAAGTTTTCGACTGAGTTGAATATTGTGAATATCTTCAGTGTTTTGGTGTTTCGAAGGAAATGCTACGAGGATAGTGTGCAAGAAGTTCTTCAGAGGCGGTTCACTGAGTTTTATCGACAGTGTTATCGAGGTTTAGCTACTAGGCTATCTGACCTATACGGCCGCGGGTCGTGATCTGTTCGCCTGAATTTACCAATATGGCGATGCCACGGGGGAGACAAAGAATTGGGCGATGAGGTCGTGAAGACGACACGCCATAGTATTTTTGAACTGGCAGATACATTGGCATCTCCAAAAGTGGACAACAGTGCTCCCGCTGGGAGAGAAACTGGCAATAACCTGAGAACAGCGGAATTTTCAGGTGTAGGCGCTACTGGAAGTAGTCAAAGTGCCAAAGTTATTTCTATCAGAGAATTGTCGGCTCTTATTGGGCAACTGAATGCAAGCACCTTTGGAATGAAGCACGCTCCTCTTTTTTATAAGAGATTGGCTAAAGGGAGCTTCGGTGGATTAGTTGAACTTGATCAGTTATGTACAGATGATCTAATTTGTTGCATAGAGAATGCAGGAAATTCCCCTCAGCTCATATAGCAAACGCAGCCAGACTTAACAGTTATGTCAGATGCTTAAAAAAACAAGAGGGAGGGGGAGAGGGGGTTGAGTGGATATGTGATGAGAACAGGACAGGTTGTCTGTGGACCAAGGAAGAAAGTGAAAAACACATATACTCTTTGGAACTTTTTGCTGCTTTTCTAACTTTGCAATCATTGTGCTCACAACAACAGAATGTGCATATAAGACTTTTAATTGACAACACTACAGCAGTATCTTACATTAACAATATCGGAGACCGTTGTGTATCATGGTGCCCCGACCCAGAGGCAGAAGCTGTGGATGCATTTTCCTCGTTCTGGGGACAATCTTACGAATATATGTTCTGCCCTTTCAGTGTTATCGGAGGGGTTTTGCAGAAAATGCAACAGGAAGAGGCCGAAGTGTTGATTATAGCACTAGTATGGCCAACACAGTTCAGCAGGCTGCTGAACTTACTGACAGACTGTCCCAAAGTCAAAATACCTTCTAAGGGTAGCAAACCAACCCGACAGGCAACATCCACTCCAAGGAAAGCTGAAACTTGCAGCATTCAGACTATCAGGGAAGGACTACAGGGTCAAAGAATACAGGAACCAGTTGCAGACATTATTCTGCAATCATAGACAATATGGGACATATTTCCGCAAGTGGTTGTTATTTTGCAATGCAAAGCACACCAGTCCCATTTCACCACCTCTGAGCAAAGGACTAAATTTTCTGCAGGAATTCTTTGCTCAAGGACTAAGCTATTCTGCTGTTAATACTGCACGGTCTGCCTGTAGAAATAAACTCAAGCTGAGAAGAGACGCCATTTTGATCCTGTACCTCTTATCTCACTAAAGATGTGCGGTGCAAAGTGGCGAGGTAGTAGGATAGGGTCTCGAATTACAGCTATCTATCAGGAGTCACTTCATCACGTTACTCCATTGTCAGATGACGTCATTCCAGTCTCACTATTGTCAACTGTTAAAAAGATAAATTAACAATAGCCACTATAAGATACTCATTAGTTTACTGATCACTGATTCAGCAAACTTTGATTTGGGAAGGAGCGATTAATGGATTAGGGTGATTAGGCTCGCTGGTTTGGTTGATAATGTCATCCCAATTTCAATATGATATCTATAAGTGGACGGTCTTGTCGAGACTGCATTATTTGCACGGAGTCGTTATATACTTTCAATATTCTTTCAATATTCCGTTAAACAACAAAAAAGCTATGTGAAAAAATGTGTTGAGGTATTGATCGTGTACAAAATGCAAGAGGTAAACCGTGACGACAAAGCATTATCAGCCTAAAATATCTGCTGAAACACATAGTTACATGGTCTGTCTCAGTCCCTGAACCATATCATTTTCCCCACTGCATAGTCCTCCCTACAATTCACAATCAAGCAAGACTGGGGCTCCTTTTCAATTTAAGTGGGATTGTGTTACTATCAAAATTATAATATTCAGAGACTCAACGTTAGTCTATCAGCAGCACGTAAAATACAAATACTGATGAATATGTGGTGTGGTGGGCAAGCTGGCTAAGGCACCAGACTAGTGATCCAACGAACTTGAGGTGACGGGATCGAGCCCACCTGTGACCGGGTGTAAAAACCTTGGAGTCAACTTTGTGTGCGGACTCTTTCAGTGATGTCACAACCCCTAGTGTACTGTACACAACCCTGTGCACTTAAAAGAACCCACGAATCCGTTGGACAATCAACTTGGACAAGTACTGTGACTGTGTGTGCCAGCTGTGAATGGGAACCTCGTAAGGATGAGAAAGCCGCAATAACTCAGTGAGTTGTATGATCCCCAGGGAGTTGAGATTGATAATAAGATGTGCCTTTGGGATTGACATCCAGTGATCGACGGAATAATTACAAGCGCCTTCAGCATGTACTAGTGCGTGGATATGTGCGCTACATAAATATTCAATAATAATAATAATAATAATAATATTCTATGAACTAATCACAGAAAACCGTGTTCGTGAGGGAAATTTCCACCCTACTAGTAACACCTGCCGCTCACTAACTCGTATTAAATACTTAACGAGGAAATACCGTAGGGATAACGATTTATGTTCGTTTTTGAAAATAATTGTTGCTGAAAATTTAAAAATATTAAAGAAAATCATGCTGCCGACTGACAGAGTAGTGTATATCCTGAAATGTGCTCATTGTTTCAAACTGTCCCGGGATATCGACCATTTTGGGCGTGCCATGAACCCAGCAACTAAACAGTCGATTTTACAGCCAGGGACGTGGGGCACTGGCAACAGCGCAATAGTGTAGTGTTTGCAACTTGGAAGCCACAATGAAACGTTTTTCAAAATGTTAACTCTAGGTGTGTACTTTCTTTTGTACGTCAGTTTAGTTGAGCATATACACGTGCTAATGATATAGGTGAGGTGAGGTGAAATGGGGTTTAACGTCGTATTCAAGAATATTTCACTCTAATGACGACGTGCATGCATATGTGTGGCTGTTTGTATTAGCCCAGAATGTACTAGCTCATTGCCACAGGAATACCCAGCTCAGACACATTATACTGACTCCGAGCCGACCAGGCCTCGTTGTACCCATTCATGCGGAACGCCATATAGGGACCACGTATTTTGGTATGACGCGGCCGGGGATCGAACCCACGACCATCCGCTCTCCTGGCGGACGCTCTAACCACTACGCCATGGAGGCGGTCCTAATGATATAGTCAAAATGGTTTGTCCTGATTATGAAAGGGTTTCCTGAAGTGTACCGCTGTTACCCCACTGGCATATTGCCGAGTGCGGCGTAAAACAACCAACCAACCAGACGTGAAGTAAAAACCTCCAACACCGGGTGTCCCACAGTAACAGTCTTGGCGACGGATGTAGCAGAGGGGGAGAGTCGGCAAACCATGATGACAAACATCAGTATTCATTTGTCTTTATTTCACGTTATTTTCAACAAAAAACAGTACCTAAGGTCCGCTTCAATGTCTAACAAGCACTATCTGGGGGATCAGCTCCTTCACTGCTGATAGTGGAACGGGAAGGGATACCCTGGGTACAGACTGGGAGGGTACATCATCGGTACGTTGGGTGCTGGGTACTGATACATGGGCTGGTACATCATGGGAGGCGTGTAGCCGTATCCTGGAGCAGACGACAACATGGCCGCCATGTTTTGCTGCTGGAGAGGGTAGTTCATCATCTTGGTGTCGGATGTTCTCTTGTTGCGTGATCGCCTGTTCTGAAACCACACCTGTGAGGAAAAACAAGAATAATTTGGTAACTCAAAGAACAGCATTAGCACCACTAGTACACTGATTCTGGCTGTTCGACATCACATAAGAAACGCATAAGGAGAAATGACTTCTGTCAAACAAAAGGCTCAATTAAGAGGAATGTTTTCAGTCACATCACTACAGAAGACTGAATGAGAAGAAATGAACAATCATCTTTACATCATTATGCTGGCATTGTGTACGTAATGTACGTAACAAGGTACAATCAGATTACAAAATAATGTTTACCTTTAATCTCTTTACTGGAATATTCAGCTCCTGGGACAAATCTTCATACAACTCTACATCAGGGTATTTGTTCTCCAGAAACACCTGCTTCAACCTCCTCGCTTGCTTCTCGTTGTAGTTCTTCCTCGGATTCGCGGAGACACAGTCTTCCTCCAGTGTCTTTGGTGAGGACAGCTCTGACACAATTTCTTCTTCCTCGGCAATAGAGGATGTTTCCACAGAGACATGATCTTCCTCCTGACCTTTTGGGGAACCACGATCATCCTGAGTACCTGTAGAGGTTCGCCCTGAGAGGGAGGAACTGTCGGCGCTGTGGGTCGGGCTGGAGTTGCTGTAGAAACCACTGGAAGCTGTACTTCCGTTTGGACTGGCGCTTTCGACATCAATGAGGTCATCTGCTGATGTACGGAAACGCAATAACATATTAACAAGCCGCTTTTAACAATATCCCAGCAATATCACGGTGGGGAACACAAGAATTGGGCTTCACGTACCGTATCCACCGTATCCATGTAGGGTCTCCAGCATGACGGCCGAACGCTAAGCTACCCCACCCCCTTAAAAGCAGTGGTGTGTATACTAGGATAATATTATTTATTCGTAGTAGTACATAGTATACTGTCTCTTGGTGTAAAGCATACATGAATGAATCAACCAATTCATCAGTTAATACATAAATAATTACAGTAAATTGAGAACATAATTTCTTTGACAGAATATTAGTATGTTACAGGTTCTTGATCCCTGTATGTGTAATACGACAATCTTACCATAAGCATCGCTTGATGATGGAAGCGTGCTCGTCTTCAGAATCCGGACATCCAGTTGTTCTACGTGTGATGGACACAGGCTAATCGGTAGGCGGATGGTAGGGGGCGTGTCTGTACGGGTCTGGAGACTGAGGGGTAACTCAGGGTAGGACTGGAGGTGGTGAAGACTGACAGGAAAAGCAGGAATTTCACATCTTTCGATTTTGTTTTGAAGGTAACATCTGTAAGGGTGACTGAGCTTTCCATCTACTTTGCATGTCTGCGGAGACTCTGGTATCTGACAACGAAGAAGATGTTCAAGTTTGAGGCCTCCGAATCCTTGGGGATTGGTCGTTGCTATGAAGCCTTCACATGCTGCTTCTGGTTTGGTTAATGAAGTCCTGTCTGTGATGCTGGGCTCTGAGGTCTGGACGTCATCTGACTTCATGATGTCCTCGATGGAGAATGGAACACGGCGTCTGGGAGGCGCTCTCTGTGCCTCTGAGGACAACGTATTCGTGGGACCTTGGAACACACTTCCAGATGGAGTCGGAACAGCCTCGGGCACAACCTGAAACGTAATAACGAAGGCAGATGCTATATTCACAGGTGTACGGGTATGCTTTGGTCAATGCCAATCTCGATTACCCGACTAAATAGTTTCCATTGGGCGTGAGCATGTCCTGACTCACAGGAAGCAGTTACAATGTCAGTAGTCAGCCTTGTAAACAATCAACCAGCACCACAATTTCAGATTTTACGCAAACCGAATGCATCAATTTCAAGGATGGAATGTGCTCTCTCTACTTACTATGGGCAGATAGATATATGAAGTGGAAAGGTAAAAGGTATAATACAAGAAATTGCATGAGTAACGATAGTCTAGGAAGTCTACAGACATGTATTATATTAAACATCAAAACTTTCAAAAGAAACAATTTTCAGTGAAAGGTGTTACAGGTTGAGACATAACATACTTGAATAAAACTACCATACAGGCACAAAATGAAATTCAAGATTTTCCGCATTTAATGTGTGTTGTACGCGACATGCAAATAGGTGTTATTGAATTCTGACGCAACATGTTTCTGTATCACATCTCATGACATGTTAACTTATTTCAATGTAAACCATTCACTTTTCTTTGCATTAACACTTATGAGCACGGGATTTGCGTATGGGGCTGTGTAGTTGAGCTGTATAGTTGAGCTGAATAGTTCAGCTATGGCTTACAACATATTCATGTGTGTACCTGTGTAGAATCCATTTTGGTAGATCTGTATTCAATATATTCAAGATGCTTCAGGACAGACAGGAGGTGCTATAAAGACCAAGGAGAACTATCCTAGCATTTTATAGTGATGAGTGAGTTCACTTGTCGTCTCCCTCAGACAAAGGGACAGACTGGGGAAGGATTAAATGATCACAGTGACATGACGTCTCAATCAGCAGCAGCATCTGTAAAAAACATCTAATCATTGCCTGTATGCGTAGAGGGTTCATTCCCCGGGAAGACGACAACAAATCCGTGGAGCATGCAAGGATTTTGTGTGATTTTAAGCACAGGGATGATACTAAATTGTTAACCGGTAAATAAATGAAATACTCCCACGAACCATTATTTACACCCCTTAAAATACATATCACATTTTTATTCGATATACATTGAATGTCATTATTTTCATGGAAAGTATATTTTTACAAGATAGCATTGAATGTCCACAGTATTAAATACATATAGATATACATTTTTCATAATATGAATTAATTAATTACATGTAAATTATAAACAATAACACCACAATTATTTATACACCATCCACAATTAAGAAGCATTTATTAATGTAAACATCACACATGAATGAAAATTCCTCTCACACTCACCTTTATGTCATTATTTACCGGTCCGTGGTTATGTTGGCCAGGACGTTTGGTGATGATGTCGTCAACTGTAGAAATAGTTGAAGTGCAGTTCTTGTCTAGGCACATCCATGACGTCCACGATGCAGCATTGCGTTTGCGATTCACTCTAAACTTGTATCCATCTGCACAGAGATACCTCCCTCTACGTGAAGTTGGAATGAACTTGTACTCTAACTGCTCATTTGCCATTTCGAAGGTGATGTATTGGGTTGCGGATAAGCAGGATATATACCCATAATAATTAGTGAGTAAATATTAACACATAATCAGTGAACTAAAATCAGTGTCAAAGGCAATCAGTTAGTAGTGAGTTGAAATCAATCAATGCCAATGAATAAGCAGTGAGTTGATATCATGTCAATAAACACCGATCTCGTTATGCAGTTCAGTTTATAGTATAACCCACCTCTCTAATCCATTGAAACAACATATGTCTACCTCGGCGAAACATCAAAGGATTTTCACAGTAATACCAAATGTCGTCTTCCCGGGAAGATACCACGTAAATATGCAGATAGGGGAAAATGGCGGTAAAATGCATGTTTAATCCCTTTTCTAGAATTAAGTGAGTAGGAAAAGAGAAATAATATTTCATCAATTCCTTATACATCGAAGCATTCATAAAATGTATACTTTCTTTGTAACATACGTTTCATATTAATAGTTCCGCCATACATCTCTTTTAATTGGGTTGTTATATATAGGTACTTTTAATATGGTGGAATTATTTATAAACTGATTACAGGGATGGACTGTTTTAATATACCCCCTTGCCTTGTCACCTGTAAGTGCCAGTTATAGCATCTGTTTGACAGTGACAGCAGTGAGCTATAATTAGAAACAAGAGTATGGGTCATGTGATGGGTCATGTGACTGGTCATGTGACGGGGAGTTGAGGCGAGGCGAGCCACGGGCAGGGGTGAGAGGGAGGTCGGCCGAAGCAAAAAGATGCTAACGTTCGGGCATAGGGCTACACGGTTTTCAACCGTATTACAGCGTAATTTAAAGGGTTTGCATAGGAAATATGAGTTGTAACTGTAATGGTCCTGAATAAAGAAGTGGAACAACGTCCTGCGTTTGTGGAACCTACAAGGTTGAAAACCTGCCCGTCAGTTGTCACGAAAGTTTCACGAAAACAGGACAGGCGGCTGAAGACTCGGAAAAACACGAGGCTAAACACTGCCAAACAATACAGTGTCATGAAGGTAACAGTCAAGTTCAAGATAGACAAATGCTATTTCAAAGTGTTACTAACATAATTCAAGTCATATTTTGGTGTGGAAGTAACTTTATAAACTGTCGTTTCGAAATGAAAACATTCGTCACGCTTGCATTGTGGGAAGTATATTGACACTAACAGAGCATGTGTGTTTGGATATTCAACATGGTACGCCGTGGGTATCAAAATTAGTTCATGAACTTTGACATTGCTTATGACCAGTTAACCTGTTAACTTTGAAAGCGAAGACTGAAGATTTCTTTTAGTTTCCAACATGTCGGAGGCAAGTGGTAGAAAGAGACAGTTAACAGAAAAAGGCTTAGAATACAAACTCACACGACTGAACGAAAATAGAAGATTATTGGGGAATCAAGTTACTTCAATTGAAAATAGCCTTCTACAATTGATGTCAAGCTTTGATAACTATGACAGAATTCAGACAGAATATGCATTATGGAAGGAGAAATATCAGGCATTTGATAATGCTCACAGTTCTTATCATAGTGAATTAGTGAGCCCACATGAACTAGAAGAATCTTCAACATGGTATGCTAGGAGAAAGAGTGACTTTATGAGTTTCAGAGAATCAGTAGACGTTTGGCTGAAGGATGCTGAAGAGAGGTTAGACATAGATATTGTGTCAAATGTAGTCAGGCCTGAAGATAGCATTTCACATGCTTGTTCGGATAGAAGTTATCAGTCGACAGTACAGTCCATCTGCTTCTAAAAGAGAATGAAAGCGGAAGCTAAGCGAGCAGAGTTGTTAGCACGCTCTTCAGTATTGAAACAGAAGCAAATGTTAGAGGAAGAAGAAAGTCGTCTTAGACACTTGAAAGAAGAAGTTGAGCTTAGAGCAGAATTGCTTAGCTACAGAAGCCAAAACACTGGTATATAAGCAGTATGAGTAGAAGATAGTCAGAAAGTAAATCAGAGGATGATACTTTAAACATTAAGGAGGAAAAGAGATTCATATCAGTCAGAGACGTCCAAGTACACCGAGGTAGAATACTGGAGACAATGTTAGAAACTTTGACTCATCAACTAGAGACTTAGCAACCAGAATGGTGAAACCCACTTTCAAATGATGGAAAACCAAAACCAAGTTCAGGTGAAGGGAAACCACAGTCTGAGCCACATCATTACATGATATCTTGAGCAAAACAGAACCAATTGATGGAACTATTAATGGAGCAGCAACTTATGTCAAAGTTACCATTTAGAGATATTTCTGCATTCAGTGGAATCCGTTGGAATTTCATGGTTTCGTGCAATCTTTTGAACACATCATTGAAGAAAAACTCATAACCCGAAAGATAGGTTGTATTATTTAGCGCAGTACACAAAGGGGAACCTTATAGAATTAGTGCAGAGCTGTATGCTTAGGAGACGAGAAGATTGTTATTGGACAGCAAAGAATCTTCTCAGAAAGAAATATGGAGATCCGTTTAAAGGTGGCTTCAGCATACATCGAAAGCATTGAATTGGCCACCTGTGAAATCGGAAGATGTTCAGGCATTGAACAGTTTCTCACTCTTTCTAATAGGATGTAAGAACAGCATGACCAATATTGAATATATGAGAGAGTTAGATCACCCTGTCAACTTGAGAACTCTTGTTTCGAAGCTACCATTCAAGCTGAGGGAGATGGAGAATGCAAGCCCATTTAATCCAAGAAAAGCAAAGAAGATATGCTGATTTCATTGATCTTGCTGAATACGTGGAGGAACATACAGAGATAATATCCAACCCATTGTACGGCAATATTGTGGAAGACAAAGGATCTAAGACTAAAAAGTACAACCAACCAAAACAAGCAAATACAAAAGTTCAAGATTTACCACTGTATTGTCGGAAGTTGAAAATTACAAGGCAAGGAGGTTTGAATCCCCAAAACACACAGATGTGAAATCCGAAAGGAATACATTGGAGGTTATACAGATCGCACAATATCTAGTGAACAGCAGACAAATGGAATTAAAAGTGCTTTTAGATCTCCATGTCTATATTGTCATGCAGAACATTCCTTGGAGATGTGCAAGCGACTGCGCAACAAGCCAAATGAAGAGAGGTTAACATTCCTTAGGTCCAAAGGTGCCGTCTTTGTTTCGGTGTCATAACCATGGGCACATAAGTAAAGGTGTACCAAGAAACTTTCATGTGAACTCTGTGTGGAAGAACACATGCTACAGTATTACACTTTAATAACAAGAATAATCTCTCTACCCAGCTTGGGTTCTATCAGCTCAAAGGAAGTTGCAAAGTAATCATGGTAACATGCAATGTGATGCAGAAGGGATACTGGGGCCAGGAATATAGGGGAGGTGTGGCATGCCTATTATCCCTGTACAGTAAAGGTGGGCATGTGGGGATGAGTGTGCTGGAGACTCTATGCTTTCCTGGACAGTGGCAGAAGCTCAGAACATTCTCGTAACAGAAAGTATCATGGAAAGAAACTTGGGAATAGAGAAGCGGAGAGAGGTCTCAAATCACAAATGCGATTGGGACATTTACAAAGAAGTTACGCAGCTTTCTTTTGAGAAATCTATGACAAGTCACAAGTCCTGGATGGAGATAAAGTGTAGATTGGTAATTACCAGGATGTGTACACAGTCAGAAACAGATACCAGTCTCTAGGGTCTGATATGTATGTATACCAAGAGGATCCTCAAATTAAATGGGTCATGCACTTGAAGAAATGAACCTGGCCTACAATCAATGCTGGCAAAGAGTTGAACTTCTCATGGGAAATAATGTTCCACGAGCTGTAGACCATGGCAAGTTATTAACAGTGTAGAGATGAAGGACCATGTGCTGTCAGAAGACATTGCTTGGATGGAATACAGTGAGCAGTCCCACATTAGGAAGGAAACGAGGGTGATGGTCAGGGCAAAACACAGTTTCTTCAGTCAACAGACCGCATGCATGATGCGGAGAAACAGATTTGAACCCAAACAATTTGTGGTCAATTCAATCCATGATTTTAGGTGCTGCTTTAACCAGATGAAAGTCCAGAGATGCCCACAAGAAGATGCAAACAGTTCACCTGTTGGAATCACATGGAAAATTCTTGTAAGTCACTCTTGAGTGCCGACTTGGATAACTCATCAGTTGGACTTACCTTTTCGCTGAACCATAGTGTAAAGATGCCCAGCAACAAACATCAGCTACATTGGAAGAAAGAATGAACTCCTTGAAAGAGGAAGTTTCAGAGGAATCAACAATACTTTGAAGATTACAAAGAGTTTATTGATAAACTTTTAGAAAAGGTTATGCTCCAGAGAGTCCCCTGATGAGAAATTGGGTCAGTCAGATGGAAGGTCTGGTACTTAGTTCATCATGGCATATATCATCCAGAAAAAGCCACGAGAAATCAAGAGTTTGTTTTGATTGTTCAGCCAGGTTTCAAGGAACTTCGTTAAATGATGATCAGCTGTTACCAAGGACCCAGATCTCACTAGCTCCTTCTTGGTGTATTTACTCCGATTCAGACAGGAGCCGATTGCGAGTTAATATCCTGATACTAGAATCCATGTTTATACCAAGTGATGTCGAAGTCAGATAGCTACTAGTGTATTGCGTTTCCTCTGGTGGACTGATGGAAACATTGACGAAAATGCCAATCAAACAGATTATCAGATCAAAGTACATATTTTCGGAGCTGTTTCATCCCCAAGTTGCTCAAACTTTGCACTTCGGCAAACAGCAGACGATAGTGCAAAGAACTTTAGTCCAAATGTAATCAACACGATAGAGAAGAATTTCTATGTAGATGACTGTCTGAAGTCGCTTGCGACAGAAGATGAAGCAGTTGAGCTTGTTCAGGAATTGACCACAGCATGCCAGAAAGGTGGATTTCACTTGACTAAATGGATTAGTAATAGCAGAAAAGTGTTGGATAACATACCTGAGAATGAAAAGGCTAAAGAAGTTAAAGATTTAGATTTGAAACAGAACAGTTTACCAATAGAAAGGGCACTTGGAATGAGACGGTGTATTGAAACTGACCAATTCAAGATAAAGATTGATATTAACCCAAGACCAGCGACCAGAAGAGACATACTTTCCATCGTAAGCTCAGTGTATGACCCACTTGGACTAGTTGCGCCTTTCATTCTGCCTGCCAAGTCTCTACTACAGGATCTATACAGACTCAAATATGGATGGGATCAGGAACCACCTAGGAAGTATGTGATCATATGGCAGAATTGGCTTCATAACTTACCGAAATTGGAGGACCTCGCCATCAACCGATGTGTTAAGTCGACAAAATTACAAGACATTTCATCGACACAGATTCACACTTTTGCTGATGCCAGTGAAAACGGATATGGGACTGTAAGCTATTTGAGACAAGTAGACACCACTGGTAAGGTACACTGCACCTTCCTTATTGGTAAATCCAGAGTCACGCCTTTGAAGCAGATTACAGTGCCTAGGTTAGAACTGACAGCCTCAACAGTTGCGGTAGAGTTGATAATTTACTAAGATAAGAGTTGGAAATCCCAGTGGAAAAGACATTCTTCTGGACAGACAGTATGTCAGTTTTATTGCTATTTACAGAATAAGAGCACAAGATGTCAGACATTTGTAGCTAATGGACTAAGCTGTCATACATGAGGATGTCAAAAACCAATCACAATGGCGTTACGTTCCTTCAGAGGAGAATCCTGCCCATGATGGTGCGTCAAAAGAGGATTATCACTCAAGTTAGTGGAAAAATGCTACAAGATGGCTAAATGGACCAGAATTTCTCAAGAGGAGGAATCAAAGTGGCCTATTCCAAAGACAAACATTCCAAGATGTTACCAGAAGGTGACAGAAGTGAAGAAAGTATGCTTAAGCAGAAGGTTTCAACAAATGATGCATCAGAGCCTATCAACAAGCTGTTGGCCTACTATTCGGATTGGTTCCGATTGAAAAGAAGCTGTCGCGTGGCTGCTGCGACTGAAGAAAATATTTCGTAGAAAGAGGTAAACAAACCGATAAAACAGCATGTAAGTACGGGTTTGAGATCAAAAGCAAACATTTTCTGGAAAAGAAAACTCTCCATTAACTGTATCAGAAATGGAAAATGCTGAAATAACCATTTTGAACCATGTTCAAAGACAAGCCTTTTCAGAAGAAATTGATGTTTTGAAAAGTCAACTGAACAAGAAATCAACAGCCAAAATCAAGAAGAAAAGTCAATCTATCGAAGCCCGAAATCCATTTGTCGAAGATGATGTTCTACGTGTGGGAGGCCGTATCAGAAAAGCAAATTTGAATGACTTTATTTTGCCAAAGAAATGTCATGTTACAAATCTACTCATTCAGTACATTCATGAAATTGCTGGCCATATGGGAAGAAATCATATCCTTTCAAGACTTGCAGACAAGTATTGGATATTGAAAGGTAACTCCGCAGTTCGCAGCATACTAAACAAGTGTGTTGTGTGCAGATGACAACAGTCGAAGCCTTGTTAGCAGAAAATGTCAGACCTGCCAAGCGACAGGTTAATTCATGCAGAACCACCTTTCACTTATATGGGAATTGACTATTTTGGACCTATCATGGTCAAGCGAGCTCGTAATCAGGTCAAAAGGTATGGTGTTCTCTTTACGTGTTTGACAATACGAGCCATCTTGAAGTCGCATATTCTTTAGACACGGATTCTCGTATATGCGCATTACGCAGATTCATCGCTAGAAGAGGTCAGGTTAAGTCAATCCGGTCTGACAATGGGACAAATCTTGTTGGAACTGAAAGGGAACTGAGAGAGCAAATTGAAAGTTGGAATCAGTCAAAAATTCATGAATCCTTGTTGCAGAAGAATGTAGATTGGATATTTAATCCCCCCGCAGCTTCACATTTTGGAGGTATTTGGGAAAAGCAAATAAGAACTGTTAGGAAAGTACTTTCTGGACTTGTCAAAGAACAGATTTTGGATGATGAAGGATTGCAGACTGTTTTCTGTGAAATTGAGGCTATTGTCAATAGTAGACCTATTTCCAAAATCTCTAGTGACCCCAATGATTTGACATTCACTAACTCCAAATCATCTACTTCTACTCAAGGAATCTGCCAGTCTATCACCTGTTGTGTTTCGAAAAGAAGATTTGTATGTCAAGAGAAGATGGCGCCAAATTCAATACATGTCTGACTTATTCTGGAAGCGTTGGGTGCGAGAATACCTACCGTTATGTCAAGAGCGTCAAAAATGGTTGGAACCAAGACGAAATCTCCAGGTAGGGGATGTCGTGTTGATTGTGGACAGTTTGTCACCAAGATGCTCCTGGCCTATGGGGCGCATAGTGAATGTGTATCCTGATAAACAAGGTCATGTACGTCAAGTACAAGTGAAGACAAGAGTAAGCACTCTTGAGAGACCAGTCAACAAGTTGTGTTTACTGCTAGAAAATGATCATTAATATGTTGATCAATGTGTCTTTGTCTAATTCTAATTCTGAAGATTAATTTACAGAGACTGTTAAGCCAGTATGAAGTTCATACTGCAGTGATGTACAGAACAGGATGTACAAGTGACATTCCAGTGATGTACCGGGCATAATATGTGACATTCCAGTGATGTAACGGGCATAATATGTGACATTCCAGTGATGTACCGGGCATAATATGTGACATTCCAGTGATGTACCGGGCATAATATGTGACATTCCAGTGATGTACCGGGCTCAATATGTGACATTCAAGTGATGTACCGGGCAAAATATGTGACATTCCAGTGATGTACCCAGTGATGTACATTACTGACAAACAAGTGACAATCATGCATAAATGACATTTCAGTTTATTTGTGATTATGTTTCAGGATTGAAACATGTAATTTATAGTGTGTTTGACTCTGAGTTTATTATTAAAAGGGAAGCTATGTTAAATGTATTTTGCCAGATTATGATACAATGGTGATGTAACAGTGAAAGTAAGTTATTTCACTGATTGTGAGACTTAAGGTGTGAAGATATAGTAAAGCTACAATATTGAATTATGATTTAAAGTATTTCTTGTGCTGAAAGATTCAGTATTACTTTGAATGTACATTTAAGGTGATGAATTTAACTTTAATCTGTGTTAACAGTGTTAGCAGTATTTCAAAAGTGAATGAGAATGATATTTCCTTTGTTTACACGAGGGCACTTATATATTTTGATATAATTAGTCACAGGTTGTTACTAATTAGGGGCCGGAGTGTAAGTGCCAGTTATAGCATCTGTTTGACACTGACAGCAGTAAGCTATAATTAGAAACAAGAGTATGGGTCATGTGACAGTCATGTGACAGCGAGATGAGGCGATGCGAGCCATGGGCAGTGGTGAGAGAGAGGTCGGCCGAAGCAGAAACCATGAAACG
The DNA here is from genome assembly GCF_003918875.1 of Haliotis rubra. NCBI lineage: Eukaryota > Metazoa > Mollusca > Gastropoda > Lepetellida > Haliotidae > Haliotis > Haliotis rubra. The sequence goes on from NW_025765752.1 coordinate 29,412, forward strand.
TTCAGGCATAGGGCTACACGGTTTTCAACCGTATTACAGCGTAATTTAAAGGTTTTGCATTGTAAATATGAGTTACTGTAACTGTAATGGGCCTGAATAAAGAAGTGGAACAACGTCCTGCGTTTGTGGAACCTACAATACTCTTTTACACATCTCAACATAAACTTTAGGAAAGAAAGACACGTAATCAATAGATGAAACATATTCAACACACATGAAAAGTATAACATCTTCTTTGAGATGACCCCTTCTGCCTGTAGGAAGCACATGCATTTCAGACACCCACATCTTAGACACTAAATATGGAGATTAATTAAAACAACACCCGAGGCTGATCGACCTAATTGCCATCTTTAGTCTGATCTATTGTTTTCAGCAGCTCTTCCTATTTTTTCTAAGCTTTGACATGCTTTTTCTGGATATCCAATTATGCATCCCACTGAACGCCATGTTAGGCCGATGTGGGTTATTTCGATTATGCTATTTGCAATTGTGTAAATTTTAGGGATATAGTGTAACATCCTAAAAACAGTTGTTCTCTATTTCCGACAGTACTTTAGGTTTGTCAGCGCCCAACCATTTTGCTGGTCCCTCCCCTTTGCTACGAAGTGTACATATCGCACAAGATCATCTTTACCTGACCTGACGGGTAATACTTTGTCGCGGGTGTACATTTACCCTCTACATGACTGGTGACGCCCACACGGCAAGTGGCGGTTGTGAAGTGTGAAGGTGGACAGTGCGGTAAGTTGCTATACATCATAATGTATCAAATACTGGATGGTTGGTCCTGGTATTGATGGAAGCACAAGCACTCTGTTTCTGGTTATCTGATGTATCAAGTATTCAGTATATTTATAACTATTTACGCCCTGTCCAAGCCTCAGTCCAAAGTCGAATATTGTTTGTTGTATTCCGTCAGATCTTCACGAGTAAAGTGAGTCGATAATTAGGTGTATTTCATGTCAACAATGATAATTATGAGTTCTTTATGCCAGCAGTGTGTGTGTATTAGTCTCCTGTCGTGGTCTACAGCCGCCTCAACCTCCAGTGTGTTGCCTGTGACCTACATACATCGTACATGTAGATAGTGTACACAACAAGGAAGTGCATGTTGTCTACTTTCGTTCTGGTAATGAACACACGTGATCAACACGGAATGACACAGGAGGTATTCAGTCAGCTGTTGTGCTCCACTGATACTTCAAGAAAATCATAATCATCATATTGACCATTTCACAAGGGGGGAATTTTGCCATATATGGCTTTATTGTGTAATAGCAAGTAAACCAACTTTAAGAGCGCAGCGTGTATTCGGGATTTGTACCAATTTCTCGCCAGTTGTAACGGACACACTTCTTGTGGGAAAATGGTCTTTTTCTGTTTTTACTGTTCCTCTATCAAGTATAACTATGTTATATTTAGGAACTATATTATTTAGGACAATATACTTGGTGTTGAAGAACAATCACCGCACCTCAGACGGCTGGGCAACCCATGGCCCTTTTGCTGGGTCATTTAATTTGCATGTGATCTAAAGCGTACATGTTACCCTTGCTTCAGCATAGACATAAGATAGCGTAGGGCTAAAATGGCTTCGTGCATGTGGTCCCGAAGTCGGAGATTTGATATCACATGCTATGGCTGTCCATATCTAACGACTTCTAGGTCGATCAACACATGGCCGTGTGGGGCTGCAAATACTCTTTTACTCTTGATCTCATTATTAGATCTCCTGAAGTCTGCCACAAAGTTGATGGAACTCTTTTACCATTGATATTGGCTATTCACATCCATTGACAACACGACGAACACAATATCCTTGACTGATGGTAATTTACATATACCATAGACACTATTGGAAGCGTTTATATATGCCATAAGCTTTAATTGCATACTTTACTATCTGACCAATCTGTAAAACGTGATATGTACACACTGCGGCATCAGCATCACCTGAGGTACATTGAGACAGTGAGTGAGTGAGTTAAACTTTACAGTCACCTGTCTGTACAGAGGTTCTGAATCACCTGCAGTTGGACAATGTTAGATAGATGTCAAGAGTGTAGACATTATTTACCTGGTTTCAGATGGCAACCTCTCAGAAGCTGACGGACCATTTCTTGTCCTGTACAATATGTACAGAGGTGTTTGACAAGCCCTGTACACTTGTGTGTAATCACACCTTCTGTCGGAAATGTATCGTCAACTACACCAAAACCAGACCAGAAGCCATCAGTGCCAAGTCCCTCCTGTGTCCATTCTGCAGAAAGATGACGAAAGTGTCCGCTCCTGAGAGACCAGTGGAGGAGTGGGCGGATGACGTCAAACCTATCTTTCTCATCCAGGGACTCTTGGACTCGTTTGGCCCTGGATCCAAAGGTAGCTACAACTTTATACCCTCTACCAAAGAGATATATGTATATTCCTGTTTGAGAAACAGTGAGATATAGCGATCACCATGTCTGCCCGTCCGTTTTCCATTTCCGGAGAAGAATTCCTAAATCGTTGGCTAAATGTGCAAAAATAACCAAATAACATTTGTTGCAAATAAAACGGGTCTAGTGGTCTATGTCAGTAGGTTAGTGGCAGAAGAATGTCCCACCCACCCCAGCATTGCCATTCACCTGTTCCACCCACCCCAACGCTCCCATTCATCTGTCCCACCCATCCCAGAATTGCGATTCAACTGTCCCATTCACGCCAGCAATAACATTCACCTGTCCCACCCACCCCAGCAATAACATTCACCTGTCCCATCCTGCCCAGCGCTCCCATTTACCTGTCCGACCCTAGCACTCCCATTTACCTGTCTTATCCACCCTAGCAATGCCATCGCCTATTCCACCCACCCCAGCACCCCCCATTCACCTGTCCCACCCACCCCAGCACTCCCATTCACCTGTCCCACCCACACCCATTCACCTCCCAGACCCTAGCATTCACCATTCACCTATCCACCCCAGCACTCCCATTCACCTGTCCCATTCACCACCCAAACCTCCCATTCACCTGTCCCACCCACCCCACACTCCCATTCACCTGTCCCACCCACCCCAACCCTCCCATTCACCTGTCCCACCCACCCCAGCGCTCCCATTCACCTGTCCCACCCACCCCAGCAGTCCCATTCACCTGTCCCACCCACCCCAGAGTCCCATTCACCTGTCCCACCCACCCTAACACTCCCATTCACCTGTCCCACCCACCCCAACACTCCCATTCACCTGTCCCACCCACCCCAACTCTCCCATTCACCTGCATTTCCCATTCACCTGTCCACCCACCCCATCCTCCAATTCACCTGTCCCCCTGTCCCACCCACCCCAGTTCCCATTCACCTGTCCCACCCACCCCAGCACTCCCATTCACCTGTCCCATCCACCCCATTAGTCCCATTCACCTGTCCCACACACCCCAGGAGTCTCATTCACCTGCCCAACCCATCCCGACCCTCCCATTTACCTGTCCCGACCATCGCATCCCAGGAGTCCTGTTCTGTTCTGTTCTTTCCCGACCATCCCAGTTGACATGACTCCTTAACCATTGTACTGAGACTCCCATGTATAAAGCAACGCCCACAGATGGACTGCAGGTGTACCATATAAAGTGGCCAGCTTATGTGTCGCTGGGTGCTCCACAGAATTCAATAAGTGATCGTCTCAGAAATGTGTCAGTAGGGTGTTACTGAATTGGTCAATGTTTGTTACTAGTGTTTCCTGTGCTATAAAGATACAATGAGAGATAAACATGTGTAAGTGTTTCAAGTAGGCGAGATGTTATTTTGCAAATGTGATGTGTTTACAGATACGACCAATTGTACCTACTGCCAAGAACATGGGGAGACAACTGTGGCTGTTGCTTGGTGCTCCGTCTGTGATGATGCACTCTGTGAGAAATGTACTGGAGCTCACAACCGCATCCCATCATTTCGTCACCATGACGTCACTGACCTGTCTGGAGAGGTCAAGGTCAAGGGAAAGCGAAAGGCCATGTGCAAGGAGCACAAACAGGAGTCGCTAGAATTTCTCTGTCAGGACTGCAAGAAGGCCGTGTGTCAGAAATGTTGCATACTTTATCACAGGAAATGTGATGCCGTTGTCACGATCACCTCACAGATGGTGACAATGAAAACAGAGCTGACAGAAATGAAGAAGTCATTATCAAAGAAGGAAGGTGAGACGAAACTTCGTGTGAAGGAACAAAAGTTGCAGGAGCAGAGAGAGAGAGATCATTATTCACTGATGAAGTCACACATTCATTCCGCATGCCAGAAAGTTATAGATCGGGCCAAGAAAAAAGAAAGGAAGCTACTCGATCGGATGGAAGATATTTCACATAAACACATCGGACAATTGAAAGCAGACATAAAGACAGGTGAGATGTCGGTACTGATGTACCAACATCAGACGGAGCTGATAGACCAGGCTCTACAATCTGAGTGTGACATGGATGTGTATGAGATGTATCAGGGATGTGAGGCCGGTGATGTGGAGGCTGTTCGGGACGCTGACCTGAAGGAGGGAGGAAGAATAGCCAGTGTCACACTCCGACAAGACTCAGACAAGCTGAGTAAAGCACTGGACGATCTACAGCTGGGTGAGATAGAGGTCCTGTATGAGAGTGTGCTGGACCTGAAGGCTACTCCTGTGTTACAAGACACCATTGACATCAGAGTAGCAGACGACAGGAGTAAACCAATCCCCAGTGACGTGACAGTGCTGGTGGTGAATGACATAGACACCGTTGTAGTCACCGACTTCAACAACAGGAGTGTGAAGTCCTTCTACACCAGCAACAATCAGCCAGGCCACAGTAAGCTCCTGCTTGATAGAAGTCCCTATGGTATTACGAAGTTGACACACGATCAGGTAGCTGTCACTGTGCCAGCAACCAAACAGATTGTAACAGTAAATGTCAAACCAGACCTGGAGTTACTGACAACCATCACAACCAGCAAACAGTATCGGGGTATAACGTCCCTGACTCCATCAACACTATCAGCTGGTTCCCAGCCTCCTCCTTGTGTTGACATCCTGGATATGACAGGAAACGTGCTGAGGTCTATCAGAACACGTCACAAAGGTAACAACATCTTTCAGTATCCTAACTTCCTCAGTACTACGAGGACAGGTAACATCCTGGTGTCTGACTGGGGAACCAAGTGTGTCGTGTGTCTGACCCCCGAGGGAGATGTGGTGTTCAGCTACAGCCCTACAGGAGACACAGCACTGAGTATCCTCAGGGTATCACAAGTACCGACACAGGCGACATCCTGGTTACAGACTTCAGTCTACACAGAGTCATCCATCTGACTGAGTCAGGACAGTTTGTACAAAATCTGCTGACATCCGAGGACTGTATTCAGAATCCACGTGGACTGTGTATAGATGAGAGAGGGTGGCTACGTGTTTGTCTTAACAAGGGTGTCATACAGACGTTCTCGTGTAAATAGAGAAACACTGATGAGCTGCTGCTACATGTCAGGACATTCTGGTAGAAACATACAGACAGAAGATGGTAGTGTTGTGCTGCTACATGTCAGGACATTCTGGTAGAAACATACAGACAGAAGATGCTGTAGTGTTGTGCTGCTACATGTCAGGTCTGGTAGAAACATACAGACATTCTGCTACATGTCAGGACATTCTGGTAGAAACATACAGACAGAAGATGGTAGTGTTGTGCTGCTACATGTCAGGACATTCTGGTCATCTTGTCTCAGGACATTCTAGAAACATACAGACAGGATGGTAGTGTTGTGCATATTCAGGACACAAAACATACAGACATGGTAACATGTCAGACAACTGGTAGAACCATACAGACAGAAGAGTAGTGTTGTGTATTACATGTCAGGACATTCTGGTAGGAACATACAGCAGAAGGTAGTGTTGTGCTGCTACATGTCAGGACATTCTGGGAAACATATCATGGTTGTGGGTGTCTGTCTACAACAAAGGTTTATCAGTTGTCCATATTGCAAAATACACAAAGTAACTATTCATCTGACTGAGTCAGGACAGTTTGTACAGATCTGCACTATACTGACAGAAGAGGGACGGTACTGACAGAACTATCCTGCGGGTGTCTGTGTAGACCCATATGGTTACATGTATGTTTGTCTCAGAACTGAGGGACCTATTAAGGTGTTCACTTGTAACCACAGTCAAGTCTATGTGTCTGACTTGGCATACATGTATTTACACTCTCAGTTTCCTTTCGGCATCAGGGAAGGATCTTTAAAAGCAGAGACAGTATGATGTTGAGTATACAAGAAACAAGAAACAAGATATAAATCACCCGATATTCCATATCTGAATATCACGAATATTGAATAAAGAACTAACTATTTACGGAAAGGGGCGAATGGTGACGAATGTAAACGTTAGACCCATGTACTACAGCACAACATGGTGAAACCGGTTGGCTCAAACATCTTTCATGTATATATTCTCCTTGTTCATAATGTTGTGTATCACCTGCTTGATAACGGTGTTAGCATCTACACCGAAACGTCGCATCCATTGCAATAGTCTTTCTTTAAAACATCTTACCTGTTCATCATACCAGCTTCTGTATGCCACTCGAGGAAATCAATTTTAAATGTTGTGAGTATTTATGTCACTTATGCTTCTCTTCAACACTGATTTCAAGTCAACCCGTATTCTACTTTTTTATTACATACCCATGTAAACTTAGGATAGTAATACAGGGGTGCAATACGGATGACGTGGTCAAATTCCCTATTGCACCCAGATTCCGTATTGAACCCCTGCCGGTTCTACTTTCTCCAAAGCTCGGCACTTTCCGGGATTTTCCGTATCCACTAAATTTACACCTAATATGTAGGTCATGGGTTTCCCAGCTAACGAGAGGTGTGTCAATTGAATATAATAATATGATTTTTAAGTTGTATACGATTAATTTAGAAAATTAAAACAATATCGTACTTGCTGATTACATTAAAAGATTGAAAGAAAAAACTGTCCTTGTGTTTTTTCACGTGACATACATCGTCTGCTTGTTGTCAACATGTCGGCAACAATGACATCGATGGTACCATCGATCGAGACTTATTTGACATGTTATTGGACGAGAATTTTGGTACGTTTGAACTGGAATACTCTATGATTACTTTGGAATCATCACCAGTGCCTCTCGTAACAAAGAACATCAAAGATTTCAAGGCATACATCGAGACCAAGAAAAGTGTCACCACGGTACAGAAAACAAACAGTCTTGTTTCTAAATTCAACCATTTTTTATTGGAAAACAATGTGAAACAAGACATGCTGACCCTCCCTCCTCAAGAACTTGATGTTCTTATTGGATCCTACATTCTTTCTCTGGAGAAGGACAATGGTGAACCCTACGAACCTGACACATTAACCTCCTACCATCGCGCCATTGATCGCCACCTTCCTGACAACGATGACCCCTCTAACATTGTGCAAGATGCGGAATTCCGTACCAGTAGAAAAGTTCTTGAAGCAAAAAGGAAAGAACTAAAACAAACAGGTAAGAGGAATCGGCCAAATAAATCCGAGTCTCTGTCAGTGGAAGATGAGGAACGGTTGTGGGAAAAGGGTGAATTTAGGAGTCATTCACCTCAGTCAATTGTGAACATTTTATGGTACTATTTTACTAAAATGTTTGGATTGCGTGGGCGGGATGAAAGCAGAAAATGAAAATGGGGTGAAGTTCAATTTAAAACAGATTCTGATGGCCAGGAGTATCTTGAGTTTTGGGAAAGGGAGACTGAAACAAGGGACGGAAATTCCACTCACCATCGCATGTTCAATCCTAAAATATTCCCCGGAAATGAAACATGTATCCTCACAGTGTACAAATCCTTTGCCAAACAACGGCCGAAAAGCATGTCAGCTCCCGATGGACCATTTTACCTAGCGATCAATCACAAGAGAAAGTCTGATGGTCTATGGTTTCAAAACGGTCCTCTTGGCATCAACACACTCGGTGGCCTCGTGAAAAACATGGATTCCCGTGCCGGTTTGGTCGGCAAAATCACAAATCACAGTGCTCGAAAGTCCATGTGTACACAGCTGCTTCATTCCGGTGTAGAACCGACGACAATATGTCAGTTGTCAGGGCACAAAACTGTGAACAGTCTCAATGACTATGCTGTTGCTTCCCTTCCAATGCAGAAACACATGTCTGGTATCCTTACTGGTAGTAAAGAAAACTCTCTTGTTCCTGTTGACAATTCGTCTAAAGCTGTCTCTCACCAACAACGCATGTCACTTCCAAAATGGTTTGAATGTAGGCCTAACAGCAGTCAGGTAAACCAAAACACTACTACACTACACGGAATGACATCTGGATTATTCAGCAACAGTAACGTTTACGGTGACACCTTCAATATCAATTTTAACTTGTCATCTCAAACAAACTGACTTATTTGGAACAGACCACATGCAAATTAGTGTGCGATGATATTGTATTACAAAGGACACTTTTTTATATGCCCATTTTGAAATTAAACTTAGCTTCATAATAAACGATAGCTGACGTAAAAAATTATAACTTTGATATTGAAACTATTAAGGATGTAGCTACCATGAAGTCTCACTATCATTATAAAAAGGAAGAGATAGGAGGGGTCGTCTCAAAAGCAAAACCAGGACGGGTGTCGCAGACGGTGATTGGGATCGGGCTGGGGGATAGAGATATCAGCTTAGATAAGATAATCATTTAGGGGAATTGAACAGGGGAAGTAAACGGCATGTCATAACAACTTACGAATAATATCCAGTCCTGGCATCACTTCAGACTAAGTTAAGTTATCCCATCTCCAGCAGGCATCAATTTAGACTAAGTTAAGCTATCCCATCTCCCGCAGGCATCACTTCAGACTAAGTTAAGCTATCCCATCTCCAGCAGGCATCACTTCAGGCCAGGTTAGGCTATCCCATCACCCGCAGGCATCGCTTCAGACCAAGTTAGGCTACCCCATCTTCCGCAGGCATCACTTCAGACTAAGTTAGGCTATCCCATAACCCGCAGGCATCACTTCAGACTAAGATAGGCTACCCCATCTCCCGCAGGCATCACTTTAGACCAGGATCCTATTACGTCATGCACCACAGACTTTAGATCTGGTCAGGATCCACTACCCCACATACATCTACCCCAGGACGAGGGATCCAGAACGGGGTGTAGGGGTGCAAAACCTGGGTGAAAATGAAGTGTGTACCCCTCCTTTTCTCAATAGTGTGCAAACACTCACACCCCCACCCCCACCCCCCACTCTCAAAAAGCTGTATCCGCCCCTGAACATACTCAAATTTCCAAAGTGTCAGTGGGCCCTGCGCCTTCCCTAGATGAAGCTTGGTGTCAAATATGAAGACAATCCAGTGAACGGCTCTTGAGATATCTTGCCGACAAAGGTAAAACGTTAAAGTCCCCTTGTGACCTTGAAATGACCTTGTGACAGCTAAATGCGCAGCGGGGTATAACACTGAGGAAAAGTGTAATGTGGCGGTGATATATATTGTGTAACGCGGCACAGAACAGTATCGAAATATCTGGCACGTTAGGGGAGCTAACTCTTGCTTCAAGCCTCACATTACATCTCAAGCCACAAGAAGACCATCATTGTGTGTGATGGTCCTATCTGGCTAGTCATTGCTATCATGTTGGATGAATGTGACTGACTGGTGAATAGTACCATCATTGTCTTTATTGCTTGTGGGGTGGTGGGGTAGCCTCGTGGTGAAGGCCTTTGCACGACAAACTTCCCGGTTTAGTTCCCCACATGGGTACAATGTGCGAAGCCCATTTCTAGTGTCCCCTGCCGTGATATTGTAGGAATATTGCTAAAAGCAGCACTTTGTTGCTTGCATTTCAGTTTACCTTTCAATTTGTACTGATTCTACTTTGTCTATTTTAGAATACAGTTGTAAAAAACATCCAATTTCTTTGTTGTTTGTATCTCAGAGTATCTTTACAGCCTGATACTCGGTTAACTTTGTACTTTCAACTTGGGAATCAGACAAACAGAAGTATATTCAATAGTATTTCGGCCATAAGGTCTATGATACAGTTGACAAATACAATATAAATTACACGTGATCATGAACATTTCAATTTCATATAGATCTTATTTTAAATATTTCATTGAGTTATATAGCTATTAGGTGCTGTACATGACTGTTTTGTGACATGAAAATAGCCTCAACGGTTAGTGGGCCTCTGGTTGTAGCTTCTGTAGATATCTGGCTCTGGAGACTGGTTGTAGCTTTTATAGATATCTGGCTCTGGAGACTGGTTGTAGGTTCTGTAGATATCTGGCTCTGGAGACTGGTTGTAGCTTCTGTAGATATCTGGCTCTGGAGACTGGTTGTAGGTTCTGTAGATATCTGGTTCTGGAGACTGGTTGTAGGTTCTGTAGATATCTGGCTCTGGAGACTGGTTGTAGGTTCTGTAGATATCTGGCTCTGGAGACTGATTATAGCTTCTGTAGATATCTGGCTCTAATTCGGACTTCACTGTCCTTGTCACAAACAAAACATACGCGGTTCTCGTCTTCATTAAGGTTATCATTACAAAGTTCACATATGGGGAAATATGCCGGATAGTCGCCGTTGTATCTTTACTTTACTTTACCGTTTATCTTGAAGTTAGTTAGCGATGTTCTAAACTTGAAGTAAGCTCTTATTAGCTGTTTGTTCCTGATGTTCGTGATATATGATTCACTTTCCAGTGAAAACTTGAATGAAATGTGATGGGTAAGAAAACTGGAACTGTTTATCTCATGATGCCAGTTTGGGAGTGATATATCTTTGAGGCGCTGTCTAAAACTTGATAAGAATTGTCTGCATCTCCGACATCCTGAGCGATCTATATATGAGAGAATCCCAGGTTGAACGATGTTTCTTGAATATCAGAAGTCCAGTTTCTCTTTCCTACATCATCGAGTGATTTAAGCATTTGGTAAAACTGGTGTGGGCAGCGATCGGTTGTCATTCGTAGAACTTTTATCCAGTACTTGATGGCCTTTGCTTGTGTCGATATAAAAATCAAATGTTTTCCAGTGTCACCTAGAATTGCCTTGTTTCAAGAGAATTTTCCAACTTTGAGAAGGTGTTTAAAGTTGTTTGTCTGAATCTTTACGGGAAACTTGTGAATCAACACATAACAATATCATGACTGTGTTCTCATTTCCCTCACATAACTCTCTTATATCAGTGAAACTGGATTAAATCAGATAGCCATTTTGTCAGTGTAAAATTGCAGTTGGGGTTTTGTGTACCTTTATCCAGCATTTCACTTACATTACTTCCAGATGCTTTCCTGGAGATGAACGTGTGACTCAGTGAATATGATAGTTGTGTACAGATCTCAATTCTAATATATGACCAGTCAACACAAGACACAGTGAGTGAGTGAGTGAGTGAGGACAGGACACCAATCGCAGCAAGTGACCTGTGACCCTTGAACCATCTGACGAGTGAGTGTGTGGATGCGTGAGTGAGTGAGTAGCTTTTAATTCTGCATTTGAACAGTACTCCAGTTATATCATGGTGTGTCAGCTGAACATAGGATCAAACCCCAAAGTGATGAAAGTCTCGGAAATTTACAACTTTTGTGAAACCCATGAGTATGTGTATTGTGCTAAAAAAAAAAATTAGGGATTCAAACCCACCATCACAGGTTCCTGGCATGCCCAAGGGAGGCAACTCCACACAGCAAATTACAAAGATCTTTCTTATGAAATATGTGTGTCATTCACTAAATTTCATGTGTAACACACTGAAGAAATATCTTTTTAAATTGTCTCAAATTCTTTGCTTTTATTTATCAATTCCAATCTACATTAAAATATGAATTCATAAAATCTGGCTTCATTTGAAAATTGATAACTCTTTGACTTTGTTTCCAGAAAGAAAAAGTAAGGACATCTAATCAGTTACAAAGCAACTGATACATGAAACCAGGTAAAATATATGTGTTGCCTCAACTATATACAGTCAAGACACCTGTAGTTGTAGTTCAACATTGTAAAATAATGTCCATGAAGGATGTGAACTCGAAGGTTGAAAAGTACCACTTTCATGAAGTATTACATTTTAGAACAAACTTTATAGATATAACTTTTTTTATTTGTGAGAGTGACGCTTGATACAGATTCTTGTACCATTGTCAAGCAGGAATTGACAACAGTACCAGAATCTATCGAAACGTCGCACTCACAAATAAAAAGAAGTTGTTATCCATAAAGTTTGTTCTATATTGTACTTCCCAACTTCTAAAATGCCACTCAAAAGGCATAACACTTTACACAAAGGCAATGTCAGCTGAACTTTAAAAGTATACTATCACAATTTATAGGAATCACTAACATACAGCCAACAAAAACATCAACATTAGGCGTTACTTGCTGCTCAGTTGTAACAACGTCCAAACAAAGTCAATAAAAGAAGTTATTCTGATAACAAGCAATCAGTTATGTACACATTAAAAGAATACCAGTACAGCTGCACCTAAAAAGCCTACTTCCTTCATCCCATGTGACATTAATTAAAACATACTTACTTATTGTTATAAACATTAAATGGTACATTTCATACTTTGTGCCACCATATCAAATAAAACACATGCTCAGATCATTCACAACAGAAATGTGTCAAAGGTTTTCACATCATTTCCAAATCCGAATGTATTAGCTTTGTAGATGTATATTTCAAATGAGAATAGATGGGAACCATTGAGTGACAGCAGAAGAAAATGGAATAAATGTCACGAAATAAAGAAATGATTAGCTAACTTATGACACATCCATGCATTATTTACAAATGTTCTATAACATATCACATGCTCCAGTGGTCAATGAAGCCTTAACACTGATAGCTCTTAAAAGATACTCTTCAGATAAATCCTGTACAATAGCTCTCATCCCGGACTCAGTGGCATCTTGTAGAGTGACGTCACCTTTTCTTGTTGGTCCGAGGTCCTTTCTTATCCCCCTGTAAACCAAAGAATGGATCCACATAAAGCTGATGTTTACATGTAGCATTCCTGCAGTCGATTCATAGACTTCCACTGATGTCATACCATTGTTCTATAACGATATTAAACCTTTGAGCAAGAACTTGGACTAAACGAAGTTGAAAGCCGGAAGTCGGACATTCTATTAAGGTTTGCTCCACGAAAATAAGATCCCTCACCCTCATTACCCACCCCTCCCCTTCTCCCTGTATCCCCCTATATACCCACCTCTCCCTCTACATGCCCATCACTCCCCCTATATACCCACCCCTCCCCTACATGCCCATCCCTCCCTTTACATGCCCATCACTCTCTATATACCCATCCCTCCCCTACATGCCCATCACTCCCCTATATACCCCCTCCCTCCCTACATGCCCATCCCTCCCTCTACATGCCCATCCCTCCCTACATGCCCATCCCTCCCCTACATACCCACCCTCCCCCTGCATACCCATCCCTCCCCTGCATACCCACCTCTCCTCTACATACCCATCCCTCCCCTTCATGCCCATCCTTCCACCTCTACATACCCATCCCTCCCCCTACATACCCACCCTCCCCTTCTCTCAGATCCCCTACATACCCACCTCTCCCCTACATACTCATCCCTCCCCTACATACCACCTCTCCCCTACATACCCACCTTTCCCCTGCATACCCACCTTTCCCCTGCATACCCACCCTTCCCCATGCATACCCACCCTTTCTCCTACATACCCATCCTTCCCCTACATACCCACCTTTCCCCATGCATACACATCCTTCCTTCTGTATACCCATCCATCTACCTTCAACCAGCATACCACCCACAATTTACGCCTTGTATACCCACAACTCCCCTTCACCCTACATGCCCATCGCTTCCTCTTCACCCTACATACCCACCGCCCCTTCACCCTAACATACCCACCCTCTTCCCCTTTCACCCTACATACCCATCCCGCCCTTCAACCCTACATACCCATCGCCCCCCTTCACCCTGCATACCCAATTCTCCCTTCACCCTACATACCCAATCCTCCCATCCCCTTCCCCCTGTACCCATCCCTCCCCCTGCATACCCACCTCTCCTCTACATACCCATCCCTCCTCTTTCATGCCCATCCTTCCACTCTACATACCCATCCTCCCCCTACATACCCACCCTCTCCTCTCATCCCCCTACATACCCACCCTCCTCTCCCTACATACTCATCCCTCCCCCTACATACCACCTCTCCCTACATACCCACCTTTCCCCTGCATACCCACCTTTCCCCCTGCATACCCACCCTTCCCCATGCATACCCACCCTCCTTCTCCTACATACCCATCCTTTCCCCTACATACCCACTCCCTTTCCCCATGCATACACATCCTTCCTCCTTCTGTATACCCATCCATCCACCTTCAACCAGCATACCCACAATTTACGCTTGTATACCCACAACTCCCCTTTCACTCCTACATGCCCATCGCTTCCCTTCAACCCTACATACCCACCGCCTCCCTCTCAATCTCTACATACCCACCGGGCCCCTTCACCCTACATACCCATCGCCCTTCTTCACCCTGCATACCCACCCTCTCCCTCTTCACCCTACATGCCCACCCTTTCCCCTGCATACCCACCCCTCCCCCTTCACACACCCTCCCCTTCACCCTACATACCCACCCTCCCCTTTCAACTCTACATACCCACTCCCTCTCCTTCAACCCTACATACCCACCGGGCCCTTCTCACCCTGCATACCCACCCTCCCCTTCTCACCTCTACATACCCACTGGCTCCCCTTCAATCTACATACCCACCCTCCCCTTTTTTTACCCTGCATACCCACCCTCCCCTTCACCCTACATACCCACCCTTCCCCTTCACCCTGCATACCCACCCCCTCCACCTTCAATACCACCTACATGCATACCCACCCCTCCCCTTTCACCCTTACATACCCACCCTTCCCCTTCACCAACCCTACATACCCAATGCTCCCCTTCAACCCTACATACCCATCGCCCTCCCCTTCACCCTGCATACCCACCCCTCCCCCTTCAATCTCTACATACCCACCCCATCCCCTTCACCCTACATACCCACCTCCCCTTTCACCCTACATACCCACCCTCCCTCTTCACACCACATACCCATCTCGGCCTCCTAGCCATGCTGATACCCAGATTTCCCGTGAGGAGGTTGTTGATGTGTTTGAATCTGTGTTGATGCCAAGATGGTTGCCACCATACCAGCTTAGAAGTCACCATGCCACCATCACATTCACCTCACTCATCCACATCTCAGGATCTGTAGGAAGAGAGGAGTCACTATTCACATGAACAGTCCTACACATGACAACCATCACCCACAAGACACATGACGACCATCACCCACGAGACAATAGCAGTCCTACACATGACAACCATCAGCCACAAGACAATAGCAGTCCAACACATGACAACCATCAGCCACAAGACAATAGCAGTCCTACACATGACAACCATCAGCCAGAAGACAATAGCAGTCCTACACATAACGACCATCAGCCACAAGACAATAGCAGTCCTACACATGACAACCATCAGCCACAAGACAATAGCAGTCCTACACAGGACAACCATCACCCACGAGACAATAGCAGTCCTACACATGACAACCATCAGCCACGAGACAATAGCAGTCCTACATAGGACAACCATCACCCACAAGACAATAGCAGTCCTACACATGACAACCATCAGCCAGAAGACAATAGCAGTCCTACATATGACAACCATCAGCCACAAGACAATAGCAGTCCTACATAGGACAACCATCAGCCACAAGACAAAGCAGTCCAACACAGGACAACCATCAGCCACAAGACAATAGCAGTCCTACATAGGACAACCATCAGCCACAAGACAATAGCAGTCCTACACATGACAACCATCAGCCAGAAGACAATAGCAGTCCTACATATGACAACCATCAGCCACAAGACAATAGCAGTCCTACATAGGACAACCATCAGTCACAAGACAAAGCAGTCCAACACAGGACAACCATCACCCACAAGACAATAGCAGTCCTACATAGGACAACCATCACCAACAAGACAATAACAGTCCTACACATGACAAATCGCCACAGAGACAACAAGACAAGGACAAGCCATCACCCACAAGACAATAGCAGTCCTACACATGACAAACCATCACCACAAGACAATAGCAGTCCTACACAGGACAACCATCAGCCACAAGACAATAGCAGTCCTACATAGGACAACCATCAGCCACAAGACAATAGCAGTCCTACACATGACAATCATCACCAACAAGACAATAACAGTCCTACACATGACAAACGTCAGCCACAAGACAATAGCCATCAGCCACAAGACAATAGCAGTCCTACACATGACAACCGTCACCCACAAGACAATAGCAGTCCTACACATGACAACCATCACCCACAAGACAATAGCAGTCCTACACAGGACAACCATCAGCCACAAGACAATAGCAGTCCTACATAGGACAACCATCAGCCACAAGACAATAGCAGTCCTACACATGACAATCATCACCAACAAGACAATAACAGTCCTACACATGACAAACGTCACCCACAAGACAATAGCCATCAGCCACAAGACAATAGCAGTCCTACACAGGACAACCATCACCCACAAGACAATAGCAGTCCTACACATGACAATCATCACCAACAAGACAATAACAATTCATACACATGACAACCGTCACCCACAAGACAATAGCAGTCCTACACATGACAACCATCAGCCACAAGACAATAGCAGTCCTACACATGACAACCATCACCCACAAGACAATAGCAGTCCTACATAGGACAACCATCACCAACAAGACAATAGCAGTCCTACACATGACAACCATCACCCACAAGACAATAGCAGGCCTACACATGACAACCATCAGCCACAAGACAATAGCAGTCCTACATAGGACAACCATCAGCCACAAGACAAAGCAGTCCAACACAGGACAACCATCAGCCACAAGACAATAGCAGTCCTACATAGGACAACCATCAGCCACAAGACAATAGCAGTCCTACACATGACAACCATCAGCCAGAAGACAATAGCAGTCCTACATATGACAATCATCACCAACAAGACAATAACAGTCCTACACATGACAAACGTCACCCACAAGACAATAGCCATCAGCCACAAGACAATAGCAGTCCTACATAGGACAACCATCACCCACAAGACAATAGCAGTCCTACACATGACAATCATCACCAACAAGACAATAACAATTCATACACATGACAAACGTCACCCACAAGACAATAGCAGTCCTACACATGACAACCACCAGCCACAAGACAATAGCAGTCCTACACATGACAACCATCAGCCACAAGACAATAGCAGTCCTACATAGGACAACCATCACCAACAAGACAATAGCAGTCCTACACATGACAACCATCACCCACAAGACAATAGCAGGCCTACACATGACAACCATCAGCCACAAGACAATAGCAGTCCTACACATGACAACCATCAGCCACAAGACAATAGCAGTCCTACACATGACAACCATCACCCACAAGACAATAGCAGTCCTACACATGACAACCATCAGCCACAAGACAATAGCAGTCCTACACATGACAACCATCACCCACAAGACAATAGCAGTCCTACATAGGACAACCATCACCCACAAGACAATAGCAGTCCTACACATGACAACCATCAGCCACAAGACAAAACAGTCCAACACAGGACAACCATCAGCCACAAGACAATAGCAGTCCAACACATTACTATTTTCATTTGAGAGATTGACAGACATTCACTTTGCTCACCAAACTGTTGTACTACAGATACGTACCCCAGGTATGTTTCTGTATACAGATATGTACCCTAAACAAAGTCAAAATACAGAAACGTAGCCGGTACCCTAAAAGGCGGACGAGTCCATATTCCGCAATCCAAACCTGAAACTGTATGTAGTTGTTCCTGTCCAACTGATTGGGAGTGGTATTCATATGCATCGTGAAATATCCGTTACTGTGTATTCTCATTACTTCCATAACACAATCAAATGTAACTAATACAACAACATGACAGTTCCGATCAAGACTGGAAATGGAATCGTCCTAGGGTACATTTCTGTATTCTCATTATGGCAACGGTACATATCTGTAGTACCCGTGCCGACAACGGCAGGATCTGGCCTTAATGACCTAGATAGGCCCGCCAGATCCTGCCTCATCAATGTTATGTCATAGACACAGTATGTTCTAAGTTGAAACAGCATCCTGAGTGGTACGTGTTGTATTCCACCGTAGGTTTAACATCATGAGGGGTGCATAAAATCACATATAACAGATACTGTTCCAAACAAATTTATCTTCCCAACATGCCATGTAAAAGAATTATAAAATAGTGAAAGTTGACTGAAAACAGCTGTTCCATTTAGCTGAGGTGCTGCTGTGTCACGTGACTGTAACGGACTCATGAACTTCTTAATGGAGTATAAAGGGTTAACTCTCCCCACAGACATCATTGCTGGTTGGGTGTAAGCAGTGTTAGAAATAGATTCAAATTGTCACTAGCCAGTGGGGCTATGACCCCAAAATGTCACTAGCCCTTCAGACACTTTACTGGCCCGAATAATTCATGATAATTAATAACCAGCGCATATGAGAATAGTTAGAGTATTTATTTCACAAAATAATTGTTTCAGACTCTGACATTGATGGGACACACTCTAAGAATACCCATACATTTTCAAATTATCTTCATATTGAATTGTCTTAAGGACTTAAAGGTCACATAAACCCTAGGGGGTAAAAATACATAAATCACTAACTGGCATCGCTATAAATGAAACCCCGTCATTAAAACTACTCATTTCGACCTTTAATTGACTTAAATCGACCTTTTTGACAACAGTGCACAATTCTCACCCGCGAACGAAATTTCAACCAATCAGAGCGGCGCGACTCTGTGACGTCATATGAGGAATAGCTTTGAGGGCCGATGCAGAATTCATCTACATTTTAGGGGGTAAATTATCTTGTTTACAGGCTTGTATAAACCTGAAATCGTGACAATTGTTGTGGAAAATGAAAGCTATATGTTCTCACAATCTACTGGCATTTAATTTTGTCTCCTGCTTTGCCTAGTTTCGAAAGTTACAATTTGTTTTCATAGACGCTTCTGTCACAATTGATTGGTGTCGTTAGGCCCTATTTGTATAATGACTGATCCAAATTGATCCCATTTCTGTGTTTTTACCCTCGATATTTAATCATGTCATGTAAAATCTGTTTGTATTCTCAAAACAGTGTCGGCCCATAAGTTTTCACATGCAATACAGCAATTAATACTCCCTTGTTGTAACCCGTGTTAGGTGGTATAAACCTACACATGTTATTTGTCATCATTCACTTGATGGCCAGTTAATGAATTTATAACAGGTATAATTAGTGGTAACACACTTAGATTACCCGACAAAGGTTCCCATTTGGCATTTCTTGTGTCTTGAGTAAATATTCAACATTATAAACATCGATCAAAGGATTAACCGATAACACGCTGATTGATTAATTACTTTTATCTTACACAGCGGAGTTGTCAAAAGGTAGTGTTTATGTATGTAGATTTACTAATCTATACTGAATACACTCTGCCGTGTCGGTGTCTGCATAAAAACAACGTCCTTCTTTCAAAGGATTAACCGGCAATACATTGATTGATTGCCCATTATTGGCTAACTAAATTACTGGTTTTAATGAAAGGCGGACATTATGCAATTAGTTGCCAGGTGTGCTATCTTGGGTGACCAATGAGACTATACACCAATACCTGAAAAGATTTATCACTTTTTCGTATATTAAACTGTTAAAAGACACATCATTTGGAACAGTTTTGTGGATATTGATGGATACATTCCTCAAACAAGGTTTTTAATTTTAATATTTGCATTTTGTTTTTTATTCATTTGTCGTAGCATTCAACAGAATCATTGTTTTCGCCATGAAGTGTAATGAGACAGACAACATACACTAGGGTGTGTGTGCGAATTATGATTCACATTGGCAAACTATAAAATGTCTAGATATTACAGTTCTGTTATAAATTCACTATAAGTATCAGCAGATCGTCAGCTTTTTATTTAGTTTCAAAATGCATAAAAGTATGATAATAAACTAATTAGGATTATAAGACCAAATATAAAGACGTGCACATTGACTAGTATCTACATACTGGTGAGTGGACATTAACCATGTGAATGTAGCAAGAAATTTATCGCTGCCAGTATTGTGACTTCGACCCCCACCTGCGGCTTCCGTGGAAGAAATCGTTATGTTATAAGTTGTGTCATGCAAAATCCTTTTGGTTATGATTCCAATACATATTTAACTATCGAGTAGAAAGTAGTTTTGATTTTCTAACTTGATGAAAACAAACTATAATCTCATTAATTCTAACAGACTTTACGATTTTCAAAAATGGCGGCGCCCTGTCGAGAACATCCACCAGTCTGTGGATAAATGCTATTTAGGTTTGTTTTCACCGAGTTACAAAATCAAAACTACTCTACTGGTAGTAAAATATGTATTTTATTGATTGCCAATAGGATTTTGCATGACATAGCGTATAACATAACAATTTCTCTCCTGGCAACGAGGTGGGTGTCAATATAATACTACTTACAATATTATTGTTACTTCGACCACAACCTCACTTCCGAGGAAGAAATCGTTATGTTACAAGTTGTGTTATGGAAAATCTTTATGGTCATCAATCATATACATATTTTACTATAACTAGTAAGTAGTTTTGATTCTTTAACTTCCGTGAAGCGATCTGAACACAAGTAAGATATCGTTTCAGGCTTCCACAACGCCGCCAGACTCACAAACATAACCCATTTAGCGAATTTCGCGGGGTCCTGTGGAAATCTGTGCATGGTGACACCATCACCCGACCCCTAGGAGCAATTGACGACAAAGCAACGATTCGGCATGTCGTCGTTGATGTCGAGAAATCATCAAAATGATGAGCGTGCTACACACTTTCTATACAACTAACTGAAAATCGTTCCTCATATGACGTCACTGCAGTGCTCTGGCGACAGAGTTACGTAACCTGTCTGTGGTTTCGTTGGGGGGCGAGAGGGAAGCAGGCGACTTTTTGGCCACTTTCAATCGCTCGGTATTAATTAACCACAAGTTTTTAAAGAATAAATTTGGTGTTCCGCATAAGACTAACCACAAATCTTTCATATGTAATGGTTAAAAGAGTAACAAAAAAAAAGTTTAGTGGTTCTTTAAGTCATCATCACTGGAAGAATCCTCCACATCATAATTGTCTGCATCTGAGATGCTGCCATCACTATCATAGCAGTTGTCACAGTCAGAATCTTGAGCTGTGTGGGCCTCACCAACCTCTCCATGATCAGCTCCTAAAGTATCACTTGCCAGGCGGGCCGACTTCAGTAACTTTTGACAGCCCCCAGCAAAGGTCAACTAGCATTTTGCTAGCGGGCTGGCAGTTATTTCGAACACTGGGTATAAGGGTCATATTCACCCACACCAAGGCAGTATACACAGTATACAAGATTGCAGGAGCCAATCAGATCTCAATACTCAGACATGGAGGTAAAATAAAAGTGTTTACACCCAAAATAATCATAATGTGTATACTGCAAAATACAATTGTGGGGTTTTCAGCTCTCTATTCAGCCAAAACCTATCAACACAATACTTGATACACCTTGACTGAGCTGTGTTGACATCCAGCGTAAAGCTGAAACCAGTTATCTGTTAAAGTTTCCCTTACATTGAGGAGATGCAACATCCTCCCTCCGGCTCCAAATTCTCCGTCGTCCTCGCAGCTCTGATACATGATGTCTGAGTTTGGGACTCGGATCCTGAAACAGGGGAGAAGTTAGCAGACAATCACCACACAATAGGGATCACGGAGACAGAAGTACTCGACTTTATTTATTCAAGTCTGGGACTGCATCACTACCAGAAAATCCTCAACATGGCAACATGAGGAAAGTGAGGGTTCATTAAGCAACACTTGTATGAGGGATGACAAAACAGTGCTGAGTCTATCTGTCATCCACTGTAAGGATGGAGCTGGCTGCTAAATATTTTTCAAAGTAATTCCCTCAGTGTTCCACAGATATCTGCAAACAATGCTAGAGTGACTTGAGCCTGCTGGTGTACATGGTGTGGAAGGCTTCCTCCCCAACAGCAGAAACATCATCATTAGCTTCATGGTAGGCACAGACTTCACCAACCTGTAGGCCACGATGTTATGGGTGGCTGCAGCTATCTTTCTGTTCTCAAGCAACTTATTTCTCACCAGCTCAATCTGAAATAGAAACACATCTCGATAACACACTGTCTTAGTTACACACTGTCTTAGTTACACACTGCCTTAGTTACACACTGTCTTAGTTACACACTGTCTTCGTTACACACTGCCTTAGTTACACACTGCCTTAGTTACACACTGCCTTAGTTACACACTGTCTTAGCTACACACTGTTTTAGCTACACACTGTCGAAGTTCAGGCCCCGGTAAGGTAAGGACCTTTTGTGTGTGTCTTCAGGAGGGCGGGGTTTGAGTGTGCATGTCCAAGGGTGTATGTGTGTACAGGGATGTATGTGTGTATACGGGTGTATGTGTGTACAAAGTATATGTGTGTATAGAAGTGTATGTGTACAGGGGTGTATGTGTGTACAAGGGTGTATGTGTGTATAAAGGGTGTATGTGTGTACAGGGTGTATGTGTGTATAACGGGTGTATGTGTGTATAAAGGTGTATAAAGTGTATAGTAAGTGTATGTGTGTATAAGGGGTGTATGAGTGTATAGGGTGTATGTGTGTATAAAGTGTATGAGTGTATTGCTGTGTATGTGTGTATAGGGGTGTATGTGTGTGTAGGGTGTGTATGTGTGTATAGGTATAGTGTATGTGTGTATAAGGGTGTATAGTGTATATAGGGGTGTATGTGTGTATAAAGGTGTATATGTGTATAGGGGTGTATGAGTGTATAGGGTGTATGTGTGTACAGGGGTGTATGAGTGTATTAGGGTGTATGTGTGTACAGGGGTGTATGTGTGTATAGGGGTATATGAGTGTATAAAGTGTATGTGTGTATAAAGGGTGTATGAGTGTATAAAGTGTATGTGTATATAGTGTATATGTGTGTATATAAAGTGTATGTGTGTATAAAGTATATATGTAGTGTATATAAAGTGTATATGTGTATAAAGTGTATATGTGTGTATAGAAGTGTATGTGTGTATATGTAGTGTATAGGTGTATATGTGTGTATAAAGTGTATGTGTGTATAAGGGGTGTATGTGTGTATAAGTGTATATGTGTGTATAGGGGTGTATGTGTGTATAGGTGTATATGAAGTGTATATGTGTATGTGTATAAAGGTGTATGTGTGTATAGGGGTATATGTGTGTATAGGGTGTATGTGTATGTAAAGTGTATATGTGTATATAAGTATATGTGTGTATATGTGTGTATAAAGTGTATGTGTGTATATAGGGTGTATGTGTGTATATAAAGTGTATATGTGTATGTGTAGGTGTGTATATAAAGTGTGTATATGTGTGTATAAAGTGTATATGTGTGTGTATATGTGTAAGTGTATAGTGTATGTGTATAGGGGTGTATGTGTGTATAAAGTGTATGTGTGTAGAAGTATAAGTGTGTATGTGTGTATATGGGTGTATACAGGTGTATGTGTATAAAGTGTGTGTGTATATAAGGGTGTATATGTGTGTATAGAGGTGTATATGTGTGTATGTGTATATGTGTATATATAAAGTGTATATGTGTATATATAGGGTGTATGTGTGTATAGTGTATGTGTGTATAAAGTGTATATGTGTGTATAAGTGTATATGTGTGTATAGGGGTGTATGTGTGTATAGGTGTGTATGTGTGTATGTGGGTGTATGTGTGTATAAAGTGTATGTGTGTGTATATAGGGTGTATGTGTGTATATAGGGTGTATGTGTGTGTATAGGGGTGTATGTGTGTATAGGGGTGTATGTGTGTATAAAGTGTATGTGTGTATAGGGGTGTATGTGTGTGTAGAAGTGTAGGGGTGTATGTGTGTATAGGGTATTATGTATGTGTGTATAGGGTGTATGTGTGTTTCAAGAAGGGCCTTGAGTATAAATACGCTATCAGTAGCCATGTTCAAGAAGGGACTTGAGTATATCATCGCCATCAGTAACCATGTTCAAGAAGGGCCTTGAGTATAATCGCCATCAGTAACCATGTTCAAGAAAGGACGAGTATAAATCACGCTATCAGTAGCCATGTTCAAGAAGGGCCTTGAGTATAACACGCCATCAGTAACCATGTTCAAGAAGGGCCGCGGTATACACGCCATCAGTAACCATGTTCAAGAAGGGCCGCAGTATAAATCGCTATCAGTAGCCATGTTCAAGAAGGGACGCAGTATAAATATCGCTATCAGTAGCCATGTTCAAGAAGGGCGCAGTATAAATCGCCATCAGTAACCATGTTCAAGTAGGACACAGTATAACACGCTATCAGTAGCCATGTTCAAGAAGGACGCGAGTATAAATACGCCATCAGTAACCATGTTCAAGAAGGACGCAGTATAATCGCCATCAGTAACCATGTTCAAGAAGGGCGAGTATAAATACGCCATCAGTAGCCATGTTCAAGAAGGGCGAGTATAATACGCCATCAGTAACCATGTTCAAGAAGGACGAGTATAAATCGCTATCAGTAGCCATGTTCAAGAAGGGCCTTGAGTATAAATACGCCATCAGTAACCATGTTCAAGAAGGACGCAGTATAATCATGCCATCAGTAACCATGTTCAAGAAGGACAGTATAAATCACGCTATCAGTAGCCATGTTCAAGAAGGACGCAAGTATAATAACACGCCATCAGTAACCATGTTCAAGAAGGGGACGAGTATATACGCCATCAGTAACCATGTTCAAGAAGGGCGCGAGTATAAATCGCTATCAGTAGCCATGTTCAAGAAGGGCCGCGAGTATAAATAATGCCATCAGTAACCATGTTCAAGAAGGACACAGTATAATACGCCATCAGTAGCCATGTTCAAGAAGGACGCAGTATAAATACGCCATCAGTAACCATGTTCAAGAAGGACGCAGTATAATACGCCATCAGTAACCATGTTCAAGAAGGACGCAGTATTAATACGCTATCAGTAACCATGTTCAAGAAGGACACAGTATAAATATGCTATCAGTAGCCATGTTCAAGAAGGACGCAGTATAAATAGGCCATCAGTAACCATGTTCAAGAAGGACGCAGTATAAATACGCTATCAGTAGCCATGTTCAAGAAGGACGCAGTATAAAAAGGCCATCAGTAACCATGTTCAAGCACAACATTCATCATACCTCTTCCTTTTTGTAGACTGCAGCGAGATGTGACTGGAACTTGCTTTTCCGATCCCACAGGAACTCACTATGGTAGATGACTGGGCACAGGGCCTCCTCTGGTGAAGATCATTCATAAGTTATATATACAGATTTGTAAAGAGCATGTACACTTGATCTACAGTGGCATGAATTGTAGCTTACAACTCCAATCACAGGATTGTCTAGTCTGGATTTGTCTACTTGCAATCTACTGTCACATAGCTAGTATATTGATGATTCTAAGATGCTTCGGTGAAAGATCAAAGGTGCCAACAGTACTTATCAGACGATAATGTGCACTTTTTGCATTACGTCACAATGTATTGGCGTCACTGCACCATTCTAGTCTGCCCCCTCGTAATCAAACAATTTTGCATTACACAATGTAAGCGACGTCACGATGCATGTCAGTTGTCATCGCCTCGTACAGCCTCCTACAGTAAACTACTCCATTATATCCCGTTTCTTGGTTTGCAGTTGCTTCACCCAGCTAACATCACTAGTGGAAACATTGCGTTTATGTTTACGGTTAAAATGTCTCAATTCTGCCTTAAATTAATCGTAATTATCCTTAGAAAGTATCAAAGGTCACATGCAACCAAAAAATCAAAAATAATTAAAACACAATTATCACTCATTCATGACATATAATATACATTGCTGGTTATGAAAAAACATCAACAAAATTATAAGCGTACAATCGCAAATCAAAAGTGCAATATTGTGTACTTGGGTTTACTTCCCAAGAAACGAAGCAGCCGGGATACCGAACCCAGTCAGAGCGGGTGGGTGTGCACTCAAGTGTAACGGCTGGTTCATTTGCAGATTCCCTCACGGCTCATTGTGTGTGTATATATAGAGATGTTGGGTTTTGTAAATACATGCTTATTTTTTGTGTATAACATTTTGCAATCAACAGACATCATTACATGTCATGTGTTCAAGTATCACACTGCCTGTCTGTGTAATTACATAATGTGACAGAGACCGAACTTGGGCCATAAATCAATGCATTTTGTTTATGGTGTATAGCCTGATTGGTGTTAAGTTCAAATTGCATGTGGTCAGTGATCGCAGTTGTTTATTGAATATTGTCATTAGCAGACAAACAGGCAGACACACAGGTGTCAATAAAACAAGACATTGAGTTTTGTCTGTGACAACGACATATCTATATCACAGTTAGAAATTCTGTCAACGCTAAATAATGACTTTGCTTTTAAGTATCGAACTGAGAAAGTGACTCGGTAAGAACGTGTGGTGAAATACACAAATGAAATTATATAACAGTTTATTTACTGTCATAACATATAAAAAGCTCGCACCTGTGAGATATCAACAAAACATTAGGAAAATAGCTCACATCAAAGCCTTCACCAAGTATTCGCCGGACAGCCCACTTCCAAGTTGCGCGAACCTATTTCACTGCGCACATGCTATGAGCGCAGCCCAGCTGTTGAAACCAGTTTTTCCCCAGTTTGAACTCCGATATCGCGCGGGTTTTTCATCGCGTTATTTTTCAACTTTATAAGTTAAACGTTAAAGCACTCGAACGCAAGCATCCTCTCGTACTTTAACTATAATAGTTCAGGGCGAAAGTGTGCTTTATTTCACTATACATGGTGGTAGAGCGAACTGTATTTCTTAAATGTGACTGGAATATCGGTGAATGTGGCTGGAATATTGCTGAATGTGGCTGGAATATTGCTGAATGTGGCTGGAATATTGCTGAATGTGGCTGGAATATTGCTGAATGTGACTGGAATATTGCTGAATGTGGCTGGAATATTGCTGAATGTGACTGGAATATTGCTGAATGTGACTGGAATATTGCTGAATGTGACTGGAATATTGCTGAATGTGGCTGGAATATTGCTGAATGTGGCTGGAATATTGCTGAATGTGACTGGAATATTGCTGAATGTGACTGGAATATTGCTGAATGTGACTGGAATATTGCTGAATGTGACTGGAATATTGCTGAATGTGACTGGAATATTGCTGAATGTGGCTGGAATATTGCTGAATGTGGCTGGAATATTGCTGAATGTGGCTGGAATATTGCTGAATGTGGCTGAATGTGGCTGGAATATTGCTGAATGTGGCTGGAATATTGCTGAATGTGGCTGGAATATTGCTGAATGTGGCTGGAATATTGCTGAATGTGGCTGGAATATTGCTGAATGTGGCTGAATGTGGCTGGAATATTGCTGAATGTGGCTGGAATATTGCTGAATGTGACTGGAATATTGCTGAATGTGGCTGGAATATTGCTGAATGTGGCTGAATGTGACTGGAATATTGCTGAATGTGACTGGAATATTGCTGAATGTGGCTGGAATATTGCTGAATGTGACTGGAATATTGCTGAATGTGGATGGAATACTGCTGACATATTAAACAAGAAAAACTGATTCTTTAGACCTGCAGGCTTCTTGTGCATGAACTGTGACAGACTAGTGCCACCTGTACTTTCCTTGTCGACATCTCCCCCTGCCTCGTCACCCCTGTCATCCAGGGAGGGGACTGTCCACGCCGAGATCAGGTCATCGGACGAGTCTGTGGACACTGTTGGTGTGTCAGTAGTTGCTGCTGCAGCTGGGAAAGAAACATTTGAAGAAACTCTTAAAGCAAATTTTTGAGAATGTATTGAAGGAATGAAGACATCTGTCTCACAAGCTACCTGCATCAGAGTTTGGACATAATGTCAATCAGGAAACTGACCGTCCACTCTAAACTAATCCACAAGCAGACCTTCCACTCTAAACTAATCCACAAGCAGACCCTCCACTCAACACTAATCCACAAGCAGACCTTCCACTCTAAACTAATCCACAAGCAGACCCTCCACTCAACACTAATCCACAAGCAGACCTTCCACTCTAAACTAATCCACAAGCAGACCCTCCACTCAACACTAATCCACAAGCAGACCTTCCACTCTAAACTAATCCACAAGCAGACCCTCCACTAAACACTAATCCACAAGCAGACCTTCCACTCTAAACTAATCCAAAAGCAGACCCTCCACTCAAAACTAACTGTATAACAATTCACTCACAATTCAATGGTGATATTTACACAGAAGTGCGACAGCATTTGAAAATTCACTATGCAACACAACTATCTGTACCTTCGTATAATTATGTAACATCATAAAGCTAAGCGATACATAATTAGAAACACTTACAAATAATTCGCAAATTCTATTCACATCATGAGATAAAACCAGCCACTTCATCAACCAGCCATATCGCAAGTGTGCTCTCTCATGACTGCACTTATTACACCTGACATTCACCGTATATAGCAGAGATGCCAACCCCAAATTGGTGTAATAAGGAAATCTGAGCTCCCTAAGACAGCAAAAATAAGGAATTTTCCCAACAATTTTTAGGGATCCCTATAAATTGTTGCACTCAAGAAACGAAACCTTTCAATGTCATTACACATAGCGATCCTTATACAACTGAAACCGGCTTGCAGTACTCGGCAGCAGTGTTTGTGAATGGTAAGTGAATAAATATATATATAACAGTGCGTGGAATTAATCAGGCAGCCTACTCAACTTCTGGATGACTTTCTGTGTAAACTGCCGTCATATAGCTGGAATATTGCTGAGTGTGGCGTAAAACTAAACTCCCTTCTTGTGTAAACGATTTGAAACTTCTAATGTCAAAGATGATCCTAGTCCTCCAGTAAGTAACACTATCTATATCTTTGTTATATTTTGAAAAAAATCAGAATGAATTTGGTTTTGTCGG
Organism: Haliotis rubra; assembly: GCF_003918875.1. Lineage (NCBI taxonomy): Eukaryota > Metazoa > Mollusca > Gastropoda > Lepetellida > Haliotidae > Haliotis > Haliotis rubra. Next base: position 58,635 of record NW_025765752.1, read on the forward strand.
AATGATGGAATCGACATGCATTTTTCGGGATGATTCGGGAGGGTTGGCATCTCTGTATATGGTCACATTTTCCATGCTTTACTCTTCTGCACTCGGCCCACCTTTCATCATTTCTTACACTGACCACACAACCACGACATACAGTCCAACCTCACTACGTAACATATACATTCAAACCAGATTACTATGTGACCTTGACAACACGAGAACAGTCCACAGCAGAGCAGACAGTATCACCAAGACAGTGGACTTACAATCCCATGGTAAGCTACAGGTAATGAATGTTTGCTTTATCACACAAAATAAAAATCTCCCCAAATGAGATCAGCAAAATGCAGTCCTACATTAAATAGATTATTTCTTATACATGTCTCTCACCACTCATGCCTCAGGAAGTTTTGGATAAATATCTGTTAAACTTGTCATTAAATTGGTCTAGCCTGAGTAAGAGGTTGCAGCTGTACCTCCATCGCCTGCTTGAGTCAGTTCTTGTAGAAACTCCCTCGTTCTCTCTATCCACAAGTACAGGATACTCTCACCAAGATTCTCACTGAAACAAGACAAGTAGCACCGGTATAAAAGTGGAGGCCATCATTTCACAAGGAAAGGATGCTCTCACCAAGATTCTCACTGAAACAAGACAAGTAGCACCGGTATAAAAGTGGAGGCCATCATTTCACAAGGAAAGGATGCTAACACCAAGATTCTCACTGAAACAAGACAAGTAGCACCGGTATAAAAGTGGAGGCCATCATTTCACAAGGAAAGGATGTTCTCACCAAGATTCTCACTGAAACAAGACAAGCAGCACCGTTATATAAGCGGTCATCATTTCACAAGTACAGGATGCTTTCACCAAGATTCTCACTGAAACAAGACAAGCAGCACCGGTATAAAAGCGGCGGCCATCATTTCACAAGTACAGGATGCTCTCACCAAGATTCTCACTGAAACAAGACAAGCAGCACCGGTATAAAAGTGGAGGCCATCATTTCACAAGGAAAGGATGCTCTCACCAAGATTCTCACTGAAACAAGACAAGTAGCACCGGTATAAAAGTGGAGGCCATCATTTCACAAGGAAAGGATGTTCTCACCAAGATTCTCACTGAAACAAGACAAGCAGCACCGTTATATAAGCGGTCATCATTTCACAAGTACAGGATGCTTTCACCAAGATTCTCACAAGACAAGCGGCACAGGAGAGGCCATAATATCGCAGTCAGAAGAGGCATTCATGTGCATGCCAGCTGGTTTACGATGCTAGCTGCCCACTAAGATACAATGATGTGGTTTCACACTGATACCCAACAGGCACTGTGTACTGACTCTCTATTGACCAGTCCTGTTGCTGACCACTGAGAAGGGATATAACAAGGACGATCACTGACATTCTTTTGGAATGACCCATCTGCGACTTGAACCATGGACCTTCAGCTCTATGATAAGATGCTTTATCCACTATACCAGAAGGGCGTCTTTGGTTAGAAAATGAACTGAAATTACAACTAGAAATAGACCACACTGTCCAGGACTAGTGAGGTTGTACTATGCATCACTGTGATTCATCACACAAGCATTATTAAACACATCAGTTATAAACACACTTCATTAGACCTAAAGAATGTGAACTAATACATAGTTCATTTGGTGTTTAGTTCAACATGTTAAAACTGTAACATATATGTCCTCACTTAATACAATGTAACAAAAATCACTTTAACCGAATACTGGCATGACCGGCTACCCATAACCGAATACTGGCATGACCGGCTACCCATAACCGAATACTGGCATGACCGGCTACCCATAACCGAATACTGGCATGACCGGCTACCCATAACCGAATACTGGCATGACCGGCTACCCATAACCGAATACTGGCATGACCGGCTACCCATAACCGAATACTGGCATGATCGGCTACCCATAACCGAATACTGGCATGACCGGCTACCCATAACGAATACTGGCATGACCGGCTACCCATAACCGAATACTGGCATGATCGACTACCCATAACCGAATACTAGCATAACCGGCTACCCATAACCGAATACTGGCATGGCCGGCTACCCATAACCGAATACTGGCATGACCGGCTACCCTCCAGCAAGTACTGGCATGAAAAGCTACCCATAACCGAATACTGGCATGAAAAGCTACCCATAACCGAATACTGGCATGACCGGCTACCCATAACCGAATACTGGCATGACCGGCAACCCTCCAGCAAGTACTGGCATGACCGGCTACCCTCCACCAAGTACTGGCATGACCGGCTACCCTCCACCAAGTACTGGCATGACCGGCTACCTTCCACCAAGTACTGGCATGACCGGCTACCCTCCACCAAGTACTGGCATGACCGGCTACCCTCCACCTAGTACTGGCATGACCAGTTACCCTCCACCTAGTACTGGCATGACCGGCTACCTTCCACCAAGTACTGGCATGACCGGCTACCCTCCACCAAGTACTGGCATGACCGGCTACCCTCCACCTAGTACTGGCATGACCAGTTACCCTCCACCTAGTACTGGCATGACCGGCTACCCTCCACCTAGTACTGGCATGACCAGTTACCCTCCACCTAGTACTGGCATGACCGGCTACCTTCCACCAAGTACTGGCATGATCAGCTACCCTCCACCAAGTACTGGCATGGTTGGCTACCCTCCACCTACTACTGGCAAGACCAGCTACCCTCCACCAAGTACTGGCATGACCGGCTACCCTCCACCAAGTACTGGCATGAAAAGCTACCCTCCACCAAGAACTGGCATGAAAAGCTACCCTCCAGCAAGTAGTGGCATGAAAAGCTACCCTCCAGCAAGTACTGGTATTATCGGCTACCCTCCACCAAGTACTGGCATGACCGGCTACCCTCCACCAAGTACTGGCATGAAAAGCTACCCTCCACCAAGTACTGGCATGAAAAGCTACCCTCCAGCAAGTACTGGCATGATCCGCTACCCTCCACAAAGTACTGGCATGACCGGCGACCTTCCACTAAGTACTGGCATGACCGGCTACCTTCCACCAAGTACTGGCATGACCGGCTACCCTCCACCAAGTACTGGCATGAAAAGCTACCCTCCACCAAGTACTGGTATGATCGGCTACCCTCCACCAAGTACTGGCATGACCAGCTACCCTCCACCAAGTACTGGCATGACCGGCTACCTTCCACCTAGTACTGGCATGATCAGCTACCCTCCACCAAGTACTGGCATGACCGGCTACCTTCCACCTAGTACTGGCATGACCGGCTACCCTCCACCAAGTACTGGCATGACCAGCTACCCTCCACCAAGTACTGGCATGAAAATCTACCCTCCACCTAGTACTGGCATGCCTGGGTACCTTCCACCAAGTACTGGCATGATCAGCTACCCTCCACCAAGTACTGGCATGACCGGCTACCCTCCAGCAAGTAGTGGCATGACCGGCTACCCTCCACCAAGTACTGGCATGAAAAGCTACCCTCCACCAAGTACTGGCATGATCAGCTACCCTCCACCTACTACTGGCAAGACCAGCTACCCTCCACCAAGTACTGGCATGACCAGCTACCCTCCACCAAGTACTGGCATGACCGGCTACCCTCCACCAAGTACTGGCATGAAAAGCTACCCTCCACCAAGTACTGGCATGAAAAGCTACCCTCCACCAAGTACTGGCATGACCGGCTACCCTCCACCAAGTACTGGCATGATCAGCTACCCTCCACCAAGTACTGGCATGGTTGGCTACCCTCCACCAAGTACTGGCATGAAAAGCTACCCTCCACCAAGAACTGGCATGAAAAGCTACCCTCCACCAAGTACTGGCATGACCGGCTACCCTCCACCAAGTACTGGCATGACCGGCTACCTTCCACCAAGTACTGGCATGACCGGCTACCCTCCACCAAGTACTGGCATGACCGGCTACCCTCCACCTAGTACTGGCATGACCAGTTACCATGACCGGCTACCCTCCACCTAGTACTGGCATGACCTGGGCTACCCTTCCACCAAGTACTGGCATGCCTGGGTACCTTCCACCAAGTACTGGCATGATCAGCTACCCTCCACCAAGTACTGGCATGACCGGCTACCCTCCACCAAGTACTGGCATGAAAAGCTACCCTCCACCAAGTACTGGCATGAAAAGCTACCCTCCACCTCCAGTACTGCATGACCGCTACCCTCCACCAAGTACTGGCATGATCAGCTACCCTCCACCAAGTACTGGCATGGTTGGCTACCTCCACCTACTACTGGCAAGACCAGCTACCCTCCACCAAGTACTGGCATGAAAAGCTACCCTCCACCAAGTACTGGCATGACCGCTACCCTCCACCAAGTACTGGCATGAAAAGCTACCCTCCACCAAGAACTGGCATGAAAAGCTACCCTCCAGCTGGTGGTGGATCGTAACTACCCTCCACCAAGTACTGGCATGAAAGCTACCCTCCAGCAAGCTACCCTCCAGCAAGTACTGGTATGATCGGCTACCACCTCCACCAAGTACTGGCATGAAACCGCTACCCTCCACCACATACTGGCATGAAAAGCTACCCTCCACCAAGTACTGGCATGATCCGCTACCCTCCACCAAGTACTGGCATGATCCGCGACCTTCCACAAAGTACTGGCATGACCGGCTACCTTCCACCAAGTACTGGCATGACCGGCTACCCTCCACCAAGTACTGGCATGAAAGCTACCCTCCACCAAGTACTGGCATGAAAAGCTACCCTCCACCAAGTACTGGTATGATCGGCTACCCTCCACCAAGTACTGGCATGACCAGCTACCCTCCACCAAGTACTGGCATGAAAAGCTACCCTCCACCAAGAACTGGCATGAAAAGCTACCCTCCACCAAGTACTGGCATGACCGGCTACCTTCCATCAAGTACTGGCATGATCGGCTACCCTCCACCTAGTACTGGCATGAAAAGTTACCCTCCACTAAGTACTGGCATGACCGGCTACCCTCCACCAAGTACTGGCATGACCGGCTACCCTCCACCAAGTACCTACATGATAATGGCAACATGTAAGGCAAGACTACTTACAGATATATATCTTGTAATGCATTTTCCAGCTGCAATCGACTTTCACCTCGGAGCCAGGGTGCACTGATAAAGAAACAGAGGAACCAATACTCCACACAGGAGATGCACAACACATATCACAGTGACCTGCAACTGACAGATTTACTTAGTGTGGTGATCAGGTTTTCAGCAGCTCTACTTGTCTCATTATAAATACTGCTCACTACTGCATACTACAGGTTATCATGTATACTACAGGTTATCATACACACTACAGGCTACTGCTGCATACTACATGTTATCATGTATACTACAGGTCATCATGAATACTACAGGTTATCATGAATACTACAGGCTACAGCTGCATACTACATGTTATCATGTATACTACAGGTCATCATGAATACTACAGGTTATCATGAATACTACAGGCTACAGCTGCATACTACATGTTATCATACATACTACAGGCTACTGCTGCATACTACAGGTTATGCATACTACAGGTTAAAGCTGCTTACTACAGGCTATTGTTGCATACTACTGGTTACAGCTGCATACTACAGACTACAGCTGCATACTACAGGTTACAGCTGCATACTACAGCTTACTGCTATATACTACAGGTTACAGGTGCAAACTACAGGTTACTGCTGCATGCTGTAACATACACCTCCATACCTCTGCTGACTTGTGTCATGAAGACTATGCTTTTTAAATGAAATATGTTGAAAGAATCAAGGAGATTGAAAATTAGTGTTGTCATAATGAAAAGTTTATTTGACATGTAATCAAGGAAAAACCAAAATGGTTTTATGACAATGGGTTGAAGCCCAAGGATGCAATCTAACAATAAAGTGTTCCCTAATCACCTACTTGACACGGTACTGAGGGGGAGCACCACTTGGATATTCCACTGGCAGAATCACCTGCAGAAACACATTCATGTAATATAATACAAGTATAACTGATAATTCACAAAGACAGTGCTATAAAATATATGTAACAAAATATTCATGTCAGTCTATTATCAATAGTTGTCTCCCCTTCCTCCCTGTCAATTTTGAAGCTGTGTTTGTTTCATACATCATGTACGCTGACCCCAGACCGAGGTCACTGGTTTTCAAACAAAGAAGATTCCTAAGCTTCATAAAAAATGACCATAAAAGACAACGTAGTAGATGCAAGAAAATTGATCTAAATATTGCTGTTGCAGCAACTTACCGACAGCCTGAGTTGCAGGTTCCCTGACTCCGAATCACCCTGTATGTCGATGTAGTAGTGACGGGTAGCCTCATCTTCGACATGCCACTCATCACCATATATGGAAGTCAACACTTCAATCTCATCTATCTACAACAAATTCAGTTTCATTCACGAAACAAAGGTACAATCTGTGTTGGCGGTTTAAGGACAGAGTTGCTGCGTCACATTGACTCACAATAAAACAGTATATTTTCATGCCATTATATAGTTATTGAACAATAATCGTATCAATTGAAAACAAAACATCAGTAAACCATTTAATTCTTTACAAGACATGAATAGTTATGGTCCTCTACAGTACTGTCTTGGAGCGTTTGACAGAATGATTTGAAAGAAACAAGCTTTATCTATAATGAACCTGCAGATGATGGACTGTACTCATTTTTATCCTTTTCAGTCGGTTTAGTGAGCGAGTTTAGTTTTATGCCGCACTTAGCAATATTCCAGCTATAAGTCTTAGCTTTTCACATCCACTACCAACCACAAGAATACAACAAGGTGTTCTGCATACATTTAATGAAAATTATTGACATGACATATAGCTTCTATCATATCGGGACACATTTTGTGTTGTGAAATTAAGGTGAAAAGAACACCAGCATATTGTTTAGAACATATAAACCAATTCGAACAACAGTGTATCAACATCTTCAACGTCCTGTCTATTTCTCCGACCTATCGAGGTAGGTGGAACTGGCTACTGCAGACTAGATCAAGATGTACAGATGAAGGTAGATACTCGACAAGTATACACCTGTATATACAAAATCAAGGACATATTCCCAATCAGTGTCAAAGAAATCATGTTATTTAGAGCTGAAAATATCACTGACCACATGTGTAACATTAACAAAACTTGTGACAGGACTACTACATAACACACCAGTAACTGGCATATCGATGAATTTACCTGTTGTCGGTTCCTTGTCTTTGTGCGACTGCTTCTTTTCGACATAACTCGAGTTTGATCGTGATTGCGAAATATCTAAATTAAATTCCAAGTAAGTTTCATTATTAGCTCAACCAAAAATACCCTCTATCCAAGTTTCGTTTTACAATTCTGGGAATAACTAACTTTCGGTTTCAGGATGTTTGAGCGAAGTCAACGCAACGAGTAACAATTATTTGATCATTCGACAATAAACACAAGTTGTTGTCATTTTCTCACCTGCTTGGAAAGGTTATCTTCCTTATCCTCTTCCGCCATCGCGGCTCTTTCATGCGAACTATACGGTTGAACAGGTTGAATTCGAGCTTGCACAATCATTAGTGTAGAGGGTGAAAAGAACAGGAGATATTACACAGCCTTGTGGTGCACCAGTGTTGGTGGTCCGTTTACTCGATACAGCCCGTTAACTTTCACGTACTCCATGGTGTCTGTCCACAAGAAAGTTTTCGATCCACTTGATAGGTATGAGTTAACGCCCATGTCTAACAGTTTCTGTATCATGATATGTGGCTGGATAGTGTTGAACGCAGATGAAAAGTCAACGAAGAGGATCCTGATGTATAACTTAGGTGTCTCTAGATGTTTATAGACATTATTAAGGACTGACAGTGTGGCATCAACAACTCCTTCCCTTGACCTGTAGGCGAACTGAAGCGGGTCCAGTATGTCGGCAACTTCCTGACGGAGATGTTACAACAAGATGCGTTCCAACGACTTCATTGATATACAAGCGAGTACGGTAATTCTGCGCAGCTGCAATAGCGTACTTTCCGTATCGAAGGTAAACATCGTCTGCTACCACATTTACGCTTGAAATCGGGACATTTCTACAAGGGACTGGCTTTTAATCACTAAAGGTAAGTAAGTAACAGTAATTGACAGTTTTATGACTGAATTCGTTTTCTTCAGACTTTTAAACCTTTTTCTTCATTCTTCATAATTGGATTTAATATGAAACACTCTTCCTTACATTGATGAAGTGATTTTTGAAAATAATCTGGCCTAATACGCTTCCATACTTCCGGATCTCCCGCTGGATGTTTTGCGCATCAGCTGCTGCGCAGAATTACCGGACATCAAGCGATGTCGTCAGAACGCCGGTAAGGCCAACCGTATGGCATAATGCAACATTAGAATCTTATAATCTTATAGTCGTCAATAAAACATATTTCTAGGTAAATATGATGTATACCAGCATGTTTAGTCACATAAACTACAACAAATAAGAGACGTTAGATGCCGTGTTGCGATCGATGTGCTTAGAGGTGCGGAATTACCGGACGGCATTGTATGTAGTATTCTGTATACAGAAAGGTACTCAAGCCAAAAAGAGATTACAGAAACTTACATTAGGACGAGTCCATTCCACATTGTGCCGTTTTCTTTATCCGAACTGTCATACTGTTGTATGAGATGCATTCGAATGCGTAAGTAAGGAGCACTCAGACACAACAGTGTCAACGCGAAGTTGAATATTTCATTGAGGCACACCAACTGTAATGTTATCATGCGAACGGAACTATAACATGAACTGGTTTCTGCCGTTTAGAGTACCGGGTACGTTTATGTATTTTTACCATTTTAGGTTACATACTGTAGTACCCGTGACGTCAACGACGCCCTCAACGTTAAGTATTTATTTATTTGAAAATATTTTATTCAGTGTTGAAATGGATTGGGCACAAGTTATGTAACTTATTACCGCCCGCTCTCATCAGAAACATGAACAATAATGAATGGACATAATAACATTAAGACATATTAATGAAATACGTTAATTAAGAAATACAGTTCGCAAGCGTCATCGTACTTTAACTATAATAATTCAGGGCGAAAGTGTGCTTTATTACTCTATACATGGTGGTAGAGCGAACTGTATTTCTTTTCTAAGATGCCAAATTTAATACTTTCTAAGGATAATTACGATTAATCTACAAACGACGGTGTCGGTGTCCTAAATTTAGAATCCTCGCACAGGGCTAACTGGCGCGCTGTTCTATTGATGTGTCTGCCCCCCTACGTTAAGACGAACGTTACCGAAAAATAAATAAATGATAAACAGTTTGATGACGATTTTTTTTCGGATTAAATATCTTCTCTAAATTATTTTAATTACATCTGTGATTAACGTAAACCATATGGGGCAATATGAACGTCGCATTTCTACTACCAACGTATGTTTAGATCAGTACACCCAGATGAAGCTGAATAGACAAGCGATATTCCACGATTGCATTGTGGGAATATAAACATTGCGAACGTTAAGATAAGATAAGATAATTCTTTATTGTCCCAAGGGAAATTTGTTTTGCATCATAAGTTCTCCAGTTTTTCATTCATACTGACTGACTGAGTTTAGTTTTACGCCGCTTTTAGCAATATTCCAGCAATATCACGGCGGGGGACACCAGAAATGGGCTTAACACATTGTGCCCATGTGGGGAATCGAACCCGGGCCTTCGGCGTGACGAGCCAACGCTGTAACCACTAGGCTACCCCACCGCCCCTTTTTCATTCATAAATCAGCAGTAGATAACATTGCAATTGGTAATCATGAAATAATCAGGATATAAATACATCAATTTAGTACACAAACATAGATATTGAATAGAATTTGGACAATTAAAAGACAAGTCATTCACAGAATTCGTTGTTAATGCATCTAATACTAGCTGGAACAAATGAGTGGCGAACCCTGTTTGTTCTAAAAGCCGGCATGCGCAGCCTGCGCCCAGAAGGTAATGATGAATATTCAGAAAATAGTATGTGAGTAGGATCACTTAACATTTGGTTTGCCTTTTTTTTAAATTTGCTGCTCATAACAACTGCCGATATTGGCCAGTGATGTTAGATGCGTGAAGCAACTGCAAACCAAGGAACGGGATGCAACGGAGTAGTTTACTGCAGGAGGCTGTACGAGGCGATGACAACTGACATGCATCGTGACGTCGGTTACATTGTGACGTAATGCAAAATTGTTCGATTACGAGGGGGCAGACTACAATGGCTCAATGACGCCAATACATTGTGACGTAATGCAAAAAGTGCACATTATCGTCTGATAAAGTACTGTCGGCGCCTTTGATCTTTCACCGAAGCATCTTAGAATCTAGCTTAGATACTTTTACTAAACTTCGATATTAACAACACTCGGTATAAAATCGTCACCTCATAAATTTGGAACTAGCTGAACTTGCTGTTATAGAACTGTGCCCCACCCAACCACGACCCTCCCGTGTTTATCTTGTGTAGGAGCTGTGTGAGATTTCATAAACTGCCAGTCTTGTTTATACCTTATCTTTGTAAAGCATAATCTCTGTTAAATGTCACACCTATACATTTTGTTATCTATTGCACATAAGTCAGAAGTATATAGTACTAAGATAGCGGACAGAATGTCTGCGGTAAAGGTACCGTTCATAATTTATGGCCAGGTGGGTGATGATTTTTATGGAGAGGCATGTACAATGTGAATGCCCTCTCCCCAATCAATGACACCCCACACACCCTAATTATTTCAAAGCATAATGTTTTTGATATATTAATGTGTAAAAATGCTGTCCCCTGCCCTTGGTACATATGTACAAAATTAATTACCTCCCAGAACAAAAGGGTGACCTCTCCCCTCCCTAAAATTATCATCACCTCCACTAGCCATAAATTATTAAGGGTCCTTAGTTGGATACCTTGTGTATCATCTAAAGACAGCACAGGTCAGTGGAAATACATGCCCCTGCATGTCCAGTGGAGAAAGCCTCCTACCTCCTCTGTATCTGTGTATAGTGGGCTTTGTGTTGTGTCTCCTTATCCTATACCATAATCTTACATAATGACAATATCATACACCTATCTAAAACTCATCACCAATATATTTCCATTTGTATCACTCACTGAAATACTTTAAAGAAAAGAACAATTTTTCTTGTGTTAGTGGATTAATATAACATAACAAATGATACCTTTGAAAACAACTTCTATTTTAACTGTGGAAGACAGCAGATTATCTCCTGAAATACTATGTTTGGGCGGGGGCAATAGATTTAGGCACATATACACAAGAATAATAATTGGATGAACATTGAGAAATTATGGATTATCTGTTCAAAGATTATTAATTTTATAATAATATTTATGCACCAGTAAAGATTTTTTTCAACACTTATTTATGAGGGACTGATACTCCGTAATTCGAGTTGCTAACAGGTTATGCATGTATTTTGTATAACCCATTTATACATGCGCTATATAAATATGCATGTATTTTGTATAACTCTTTTGGGAGAATGAGGGTTTGGACACAATCAATGCAAGGCGAACAACAGGAACAGCCAATCAGCATGAAACAAAGCATATGACCGCTCAATGAACTAAAGACAGTTGAACTATATTCCAGACACTGATGGTAACAGAGGAACATATTTAACCCAGAGGAGAACACTTGTGAGAAAAAGCAAATATCTAAGACAGCATGAAATACAAAAGTGATACTACATCTACATCCTCTTTACTTGCTTAGGCATTGTCATTTAAATGAAAACAAAACACAAAGAACTTGGGTAAATATGCTATCTCAGACATACATATTCTCTAAGACTAGCGATATTATCAAGAAACAACCATAGAAAGCGTGCAGATACACGTAGCTTCTGGTGCAGTCAGACCTATCTGCAGTGGTTAAGTCCACTGAGACTCAATGTTTTAAGTGGCGATATATGAGGTGGTTGTTGCTTGACTGCCTTGTTTATCTACAATATTTGTAATGAACCTAATTTATTGCTGGGGTGGGGGGATGGGGAGGGGTTTGATTTTAAGCAAAGGGTATTTTAAGCAATATTGTAAATAATAATATTAAAAAATGATGCTTATAAATTAAAGGAGGGGAGGGGGACAGCACTAATTTTGTACATGACATGCAGGGGGTGGGGGGCATCTTTTACTTTGTACATAAATTTTAGGGAGGGTTATTTACATTGTACATGATTCTCCACTAAAATCATCATCTACCCTAGCCATAGGAAAATTATGTGCTGGTCCCTAATAAAGCTGAGGGACTGCCTTAAGTATAACACAACATTTCTCATGAAGATTGGTTAATACTGGCACACACAGACCATGTCTATCTGAAACAGTGGTTGAGTTTGTTTATGCCTACAGTGAAAATGTCACAACTTTGAAAACTGCAAGCATAATGAGATTTGAAAAACAAAATGGTTTCAAAATAATATGAACCTTGTCTGGTAAAGGGTTAATCGTAGTAATAAGTAAAAATAAGAATGTACTGTTTAAAGATTTTTATTTCCTTATACAAAAGAAACATTGTATAACATGAGACCTTTTCCCTGGAAAACACCATGAATAACTGACATTCAGAATATTGATATATTGAGATATATTCAAGCACAAAATTAATATTGACATGATACATAAACATCAACAAAACAAAAGTAGAAACAGTCTTTGATTGCAGTCACACCACACACAGTGCATCATTGTCTGATGTTAATGAAACAAGACTAGGCTAAGTAAACCACATGATTCACCATCGTCACTGTACACAACGATATACAAATATAGATACAGTATTTCAGATAATAAAAGTACCAATGTAACAACATATATGTACATGATCATTACTGAGATCCTTAAATGTAGGATTCCTGAACAATGACTTGTCACACATCAATCATAGAACATACGACTGAAGAAATACACCTCAAGTCTATCTTTTCAGATACAGCCCCCTCCTGTGACAAAAGGTTGGAGTCCTGCAAACACTGATGATCACAGAATGTTGGATTCTGACAATAACGTCTGGTGCTATATAGTCTCATTGTCTGGTCGTTGGTAGACATTTACTTATAACAACTGTTGGGTAGTCCAAAATCATTATTTAAAATATTTAAATGCGTGAATTGTAATAGCACTTTGATAATGAAAAGATTGATTTGACTGAGAAAGAGCACAGGGCTTACTTGGAGCATGCAGTACTGTGTCCTGTTTTAGAACTTATATTTAGCAGCCCATACTGGTCATAAGAGGCGTCTGATTGGATGGGGTGGTCAGAACTGATTCCCACATCAATCACTGGATTGTCTGTTCCACATCCACCTTATATTGGGAGTCATATTGTTGGGTTTGGCTTTAAACATGACACAAACAGTTGAGTACAGTTCTGATGGACCAAGGACTATAATCAGTATCTCCAGATCCTGTCTTGGGTAAGGACAAAACTCTGTACAGACACTTGCAGCATATTATACAACTGTGCTCGACAGATGTCCCTCTAGTGATAAAAATAATTCAGAAACAACAAAACATGGTTTTCAAATCAACATAATTTTGCAGTTGATAAATTTATACGTCCTGAGATAGTTCTCCAAGCCTACACCATGTTTTTAAACAATATGCACATCAGTGACTAGTCTTCATAACATGACAAGGTGGGATAGTACTTGGATGACCAACCTAGCCTGAATAGTACTTGGATGATGAAAATAGCCTGGATGGTACTTGGATGATACAACTAGCCTGGAATAGTACTTGGATGATACAAATGGCCTGGATGGTACTTGGATGATACACAACTAGCCTGGATGGTACTTGGATGACACAACTAGCCTGGATGGTGCCGGATGACACAACTAGCCCGGATGGTAATTCTGCTAGAGGAATGACAGTGGCAGCAGGTGAGTATATCACGATATTCCCATCAGCAGCATTAGGAAGATAATCATCGTCATGACAATCGCGTAGTGGCTGATGCTTACTGCCTATCTCTAGCCAGCTGCGTAATCCGCAGCACCATGAAGAAGAAATGCTGGAACAGGCAAGAACATTGTGCAGCATCTACCTGTGAGGTTGTATAACATCATGGTGGAGTTTACTGATCAGTGTCAGAGACACCTGTAGTATTGGAGATTCACTGTCACAGTCGAGTCATTTACCTGTGAATGCACAGTCAGAGCCATTACTTGTTAAACACCTGTGAAAATGGAACAGCATCTTTAGAAACAGTACTGTCTGCAATTCCAAGGGCTTTACTGTACATCCACATGTCCTGGCGATTATCACTGTTATATATTTTCCAAATTACAAGGCTGCTTCTTTTGGCACTGTGGTAGAATATGTCCATATTTGTGTTGGAAACTTGTGTTATGTATGTAGATCAACACAGCTCACCAGTCCCATGAAGTCTAGATCCAACAGACTCTCAGCCCCATGAGTCTAGAACCAACACAACTCTCCAGCCCCCATGAAGTCTAGAACCAATACAGCTCACCAGCCCCATGAGAGTCTCCAGAGAGTCTAGACCCAGCACAGCTCACCAGCTCCAAAGGGGTCTAGCAACAGCACAGCTCACCAGAGGCATGAAGTCTAACAACAACACAACTCACCAGGATCAACACAATTGACCAGCCCCAGCGGCTGGAACCAACACAGTTCACCAGCCCCTGAAGTCTAAGATCCAACACAACTCACCAGCTCACCAGATCCAACACCTCACCATGCCACATGAGTCTAGCAGCACAACAGACATGAAGATCTCACACAGCTCACCCATGATGAGTCAAGATCCAACACAACTCACCAGCCCCATGAAGTCTGGGGAACCAGCACAGCTCACCAGCCCCATGAAGTCATCAGCACAGCTCACCAGCCCATGGGAGTCTAGCAGCAACACAACTCACCACCAGCCCATGAAATCTAGCAACAACACAACTCACCAGGCCATGAAGTCTAGAGCCAACACAACTCACCAGCCCCATGAAGTCTAGATCCAACACAACTCACCAGCCCCATGAAGTCTGGGAACCAACACAGCTCACCAGGGGCATGAAGTCCTGGCAACAACGCAGCTCACCAGCCCCATGAAAGTCTAGCAACAACACAACTCATGGCCCATGAAGTCTAGCAACAACACAACTCACCAGCCCATGAAGTCTGTAAACAACACAACTCTGGCCCATGAAGTCTAGATCAACACAACTCACCAGCCCATAGAGTCTAGAACCAGCACAGCTCACCAACTCCAAAGTCACAGCAGCTAACGCAACTCACCAGCCCCATGAAGTCTGCTTAACAGCTTACAACTCACCAGCCCATGAGTCTAGCAACAACACAACTCACCAGCCCATGAGAACAGCAACGCAACTCACCAGCCCCATGAAGTCTAGATCCCAACACAACTCACCAGTCCATGAAGTCTAGATCAACACAACCACCAGCCCCATGAAGTCTAGAACCAACACAACTCACCAGCCCCATGAAGTCTAGTCCAACACAACTCACCAGCCTATGAGGAGTCTAGAACCAACACAACTCCACCAGTCCCATGAGTCTAGATCAGCAGCTCACCAGCCCCATGAAGTCTAGTCAACACAACTCACCAGCCCCATGAAGTCTGGCAACAACACAACTCTGCCAAGTCCCTTGAAGTCTAGATCCAACACAACTCACCAGAGCATGGAAGTCTAGAACCAACACAACTCACCAGCCCCATGGGTCTAGAACCAACACAACTCACCAGCCCCATGGAGTCTAGATCAACACAACTCACCAGCCCATGAGTCTGAATCCAGCAACACAACTCACCAGCCCATGATCTAGATCAACGCACAACTCACCAGCCTGAAGTCAAGATCCCAAAACAACTCACCAGCCCCATGAGAGTCTAGAACCAACACAACTCACCAGAGGCGCCAGAGTCTGGGAACCAGCTTCAACTCACCAGAGGCATGAAGTCTGTAACAACTTACAACTCACCAGCCCCATGAAGTCTGTAACAACACAACTCACCAGCAGCCCATGAAGTCTAGCAACAACACAGCTCACCCCATGAAGTCACAGCAACCTTGCAACTCACAACCCCATGAAGTCTAGATCCAACACAGCTCACCGGCCCCATGAAGTCTAGAACCCAGCACAACTCACCAACTCAAAGAAGTCTAGCAACAACACAGCTCACCAGCCCCATGGTCTGGCAACACAACTCACCAGCCCCATGAGAGTCTGGCAACAGCACCCAGCTCACCAGCCCATGAAGTCAACAGCAGCTCACCAGCCCCATGAAGTCTGATCAACACAACTCACCGGTCCCATGAGGTCTAGATCAACACAACCTACCAGCCCCATGAAGTCTAGAACCAACACAGCTCACCAGCCCCATGAAGTCAGATCAACACAGCTCACCAGCCCCATGGAAGTCTAGAACAACACAACTCACCAGTCCCGTAGTCACAGATCCAACACAACTCACCAGCCCCATGAAGTCTAGATCCAACACAACTCATAGCCCCATGAAGTCTAGCAACAGCACAACTCACCAGTCCCATGAGAATTCAGATCCAACACAACTCACCAGAGCATGAAGTCCTGGGAACAGCTTGCCCCACCAGCCCCATGAGTCTAGAGACAACACCCAACTCACCAGCCCCATGGGTCTAGCAACAACACAACAACTCACAGGGTCACAGAACCAACACAGCTGCCAGTCCATGGTCACAGATCCAACGCACAACTCACCAGCCCATGAGTCTAGCAACAACACCAACTCACCAGCCCATGAGTTTAGATCAGCACAACTCACCAGCCCCATGAGTCTAGAGACCAGCACCAGCTCACCAGTCCATGGGGGTCTAGATCAACACAACTCACCAGCCCATGGAGTCACAGATCAACACAGCTCACCAGCCCCATGAGTCCTGGCAACAACACAACTCACCAGCCCCACTTGAAGTCCCACAGCAGCAACACAACTCACCAGCCCATGGAAGTCTGGCAACAACACAGCTCACCAGCCCCATGAAGTCTAGATCAACACAGCTCACCAGTCCCATGAAGTCTAGATCCCAGCACAACCTGCAGCCCCATGAGTCTAGAACCAGCACAGCTCACCAGCCCATGGAGGTCTAGATCCCAGCACAACTCACCAGCCCATGAGTCCTAGAACCAGCACAACTCACCAGTCCCATGAGAGTCTAGATCAACACAACTCACCAGCCCCATGAGAGTCTAGATCCAGCACAACTCCTGCAGCCGAGAGTCTGGCAACAACCTGTCCACCAGTCCCATGAAGTCTAGATCAACACAACTCACCAGGGCAAGTCTAGAGACCAACACAGCTCACCAGCCCATGGGTCTAGAACCCAGCACAACTCACCAGCCCATGGAGTCTAGCAACAGCAGCTCACCATCCCCATGGAGTCTGGAGACCAACACAACTCATGGTCCGAGAGTCACAGATCCAACACAACTCTACCAGCCCCATGAGTCTGGCAACAGCACAACTCACCAGCCCCATGAGTTTAGATCCAACACAGCTCACCAGCCCATGAGTCTAGAACCAACACAGCTCCGCAGTCCATGAAGTCTAGATCCAACACAACTCATAGCCCCATGAGTCTAGATCAGCACAACTCACCAGTCCATGAAATCTAGCATGTAAGCACAACTCTCCACCAGCCCCATGAAGTCTAGAACCAACACAACTCACCAGCCCGAGTCTAGATCAACACAACTCCACCAGCCCATGAAGTCTAGATCCAACACAACTCACCAGCCCCATGAGTCTACAGATCAACACAACTCACCAGCCCCATGAAGTCTAGATCCAAGCAACTCACCAGCCCATGATCTAGAACCAACACAACTCACCACCAGAGGCATGAAAGTCTAGAACCAACACAACTCACCAGAGCCAGTCTAACAGCAAGCACAACTCACCAGCCCCATGAAGTCTGTAGCAACAACGCAACTCACCAGCCCATGGAAGTCCTGGCAGCACAGCTCACCAGCCCATGAAGTCGCAACAACACAACTCACCAGCCCATGAGAGTCTAGATCCAACACAACTCACCAGCCCATGGAGGAGTCTAGCAACCCAGCACAACTCACCCAGCTCAAGAAGTCTGTAACAACACAACTCACCAGCCCATGAGGTCTAGGAGCCAACACAGCTCACCAGCTCCATGGATCTAGCAACAGCACAGCTCACCAGCCCCATGAAGTCTGGTAACAGCACAGCTCACCAGCCCCATGGAGTCTGGCAATGACACAGCTCGCCGGCCCATGAGAGTCTGGCAACTGCTCACCGGTCCCATGAGAGTCTAGATCAGCGGCTCACCAGTCCAACGGTCTGGATCCCGCAACTCCTGGCCCATGAGTGGGGAGACCAACACAACTCACCGGCCCCATGAAGTCTGGATCCAACACAACTCACCAGCCGCATGAAGTCTAGAACCAACACAACTCACCAGTCCCATGAAGTCTAGATCCCTTGCAACTCACCAGCCCCATGGAGTCTAGATCCAGCACAACTCACCCAGCCCCATGAAGTCTAGCAAGCAACACAACTCACCAGTCCCATGAAGTCCTAGATCCTTACAACTCACCAGAGGCATGAGAGTCTGGCTGTAACACAACTCACCAGCCCATGGAGTCTGGGAACCAACACAGCTCACCCAGCCCATGGAGTCTGGCAACAACACAACTCACCAGCCCCGTGGAGTCTAGGGCAACACAACTCACCAGTTACATGGAGTCTGGATCCAACACAACTCACCAGCCCCATGAGATCTGCCAACAACACAACTCCACCAGCCCATGAGTTTAGATCAGCACAACTCACCAGCCCCATGAAGTCAGAACCAACGCAACTCACCAGTCCCA
Organism: Haliotis rubra; assembly: GCF_003918875.1. Taxonomy (NCBI): domain Eukaryota; kingdom Metazoa; phylum Mollusca; class Gastropoda; order Lepetellida; family Haliotidae; genus Haliotis; species Haliotis rubra. Next base: position 77,562 of record NW_025765752.1, read on the forward strand.
TGAGAGTCTAGATCAACACAACTCACCAGCTGTCTGAGTCTGGGGCAGCAACTCACCAGCCCCATGTGGAGTCAGCAACAACACAACTCACCCGCCCCATGAGGGGTCCTGGGAACTAACACAACTCACCAGGAGGCATGAAGTCTAGCAACAACACAACTCACCAGCCCATGAAGTCCTAGCAACAACACAACTCACCAGCCCCATGGGGGAGTCTAGAGACCAACACAACTCACCAGCCCCATGGAGTCTAGCAACAACACAACTCACCAGCCCATGAGAGTCCTAGATCCAACACGAACTCACCAGTCCCATGGAGTCTAGATCCAACACAGCTCTGCCAGCCCATGGAAGTCTGAATCCAACACAACTCACCAGCCCCATGAAGTGGGACATGCGGCGTAACAGGGAGGGAACCAAGGCCGGACGGGATCCTGTAGTCCTCACGATGGACCGCCTGGAGCAGCACCACGTCACCAGCATAAAGGGATCGCGTTCTGCAGAGAAAAAAATCGCTGATCTTTGTGGTAGGAGGTTTGGGGTACACACCTTTTAGAGATATATGTCAAAACATCTTCATCCCACCACTCATGTAAGAATATCCACCTGATTGGTTCACATGATCTTGAACAAATTACCATGTATGCCGGTTGCTGACGTGCACCGTAGCGTGATGAATAAATCATTCATACCCGCCCATGTGAAAAAGCATCCATCCACGGCAGTCACTCAGCCATGAACCAGCGGTTGAATCAAATAGTCAGGTACCATGGTAGTAAAATATGTTATTGAATTTCGGGTTGTTTTAATGTTATATTTGCATAATGAAATTTAAGCATTTGGTGGGAGATAACCCCGTTTAGTGGCATTGTGAATCAGGGTTATTACAGGGTTTTATGCCTCCTACGTTGAGTTTATCCTCTAACTGCAGGGCGCATAAAGCCCTGTATACCCTGAATCCTATCTGCAACTATAATCACCGTGAAATATAATCAAGTTCTGCATGCATCAATACAAGTATGAAGTAGACACTATTTGACATTTATTGTGACATCGATCGGAAAAATGACATCACCTAGCAGAGACAGTTTACATCATTCAACAACTAGAGGGTCTTTTAAGTCACAAGAAACTCAGGATTAAAATGAATTTGGTAATATTGAAATTCTTACCTTTCATAACTATATACCTGTTTATATGTATTACTATATATCTATGATTATCTATATTTGTGTTACTTAAGAAATGATTAAGCTGTACCACCATGTATGGTGTAATGAAATCACCCTGAACTATTATAGTTAAAGCCGCGAGGACCTTGCGTCCAGGGTGCTTCAGCGTCATAATAGTTCAGAGTCTATCGATGATAAGAGCAAACTGTTTTTTCTTTTCTAAGATGCCAAATTTAAGATTTTCACAAGGATAATTACAATTGATCTGAAGACAGAAAACAAGCGACGATTGTGGGTTACCTAGATTAAGAATCCTCACACAGGGCCAACTGACATGCTGTTCACAATGACCTATCTGCCCCCTACATACCAGAAAAACAAATGATATAAGCAGTTTGATGGCGGTTTACGTTTGAGGTTAAATATCTTCTCTAAATTATCTTGAGTACATCCACAGGCTTAAGCGTAAAACCATATGGGGCAATATGAACATCGCATTTCTACTATCAGCGATATGTTTAGATCTGTACATCCAGATGGAAGCTGATGATCAAGTAGACATTCACACGATTGCATTGTGGAAATTTATACATTCGCAGTTGGCGTTACGTGCGCTGCAAAATTGAAATTAGAACTGAAGAACATTTTAACTTTGCAATCCGGAAAACATAAGCATGTTCTGCCAGTGATGGTGTTAGCTGAGTGTAGAGCTAACTGCAAACCAAGAAACATGATGCAATGGAGTAGTTTTACTGGGAGGCGCAATAAAGGCGATGACAAAGGAAACCGACATGCATCGTGGCGTCGGTTACATTGTGGCGTAATGCAAAGGTGTTCTATTACGAGGGGCGAACTAAGAATGGCGCAGTGATGGCGTAACACATTTAATGAAGGTACCGGTAATGCCAGGAAGTGCACATTGTCGTCTGATAAAGAATGCTGTTGGCGTTTTTATCTTTCCACCAAGCATCTTAAGAGTATCTATATTTATAACTTTAATGTATCAATATAGACTGGAAGGACCCTCATACTAAACAAGCAACACAACTTGGCAAGTGGGTGGTGCTTCCACCCTCCAAACCCTTCCTATTATGACCCATTAATTGTGTAGTGGACTACATGATGATGTGGGACACCACCGTATCAACATCATCAAAGCGCCCCATGACAAAAGGGTTGAAGACCGTCAGGGAAGCAATTGTTACTACGGAGGCAGGGTCAAAACTGGAACATCACTGGGAAAAGCTCACTCACCCTGACAATGTCAACCAACTTCTTTAAAGAGGCATTTGGTAAAATGGTTTACATCATTTGTTACTGTATATTGTACACCAAGCTGTCGTCACTAGGCACGGTAATGCGAGATCATCATCGGAAGCCATCACTGGCCAGTGAACACGGAACGTAATCAACATGTCCAGAACATCCCACGACACAGGAGGGAGATCCCCCACTTAGTCTTCATGCACCACTGCCCACCTATCACAGCCTCGATGAGTACAACAATGTGGAGCTACGCTGAAGGAAACTGGATTTAGGTTGCGGGTCAGTGCTGCTTGTTATTGGTGATAATTGGTGCTAGGATACTGATGACTGTGCTCCCCTTCACCTGTGGCGGTATGCATATGTCGGGCGTGAATTCTAGTCGAAGCGTGAAAGTAAAATGTGCATCTATATGGCATAGCGTTCAAAGCGGTGTAGCAGGACGGCAAAGTCCCCAGTCTAAAGCTTTCCCCGGGGAGGTCTTGTCCTAGGATATTCTTACCCCAGTGAAAGTTTGGGCTAGGCTAAAGTTTGCCCCCTAGGCCAAGCTTTCCCTCCTGTTTAAACAAGGATATTTTGTTCTGTTGTCTATGAAAAGTGGGGATATTCTGGCCTTGCTAGGCCACTTCTTCCCCATCCTTGATTTCTCATCTCAAAGGGAGATTCTGGCCTAGCTAGGCCACTTCTTCCCCACCGCTGCTCTTTTGTATAAACCAACAACAGGTTTTAATTTATAGTTTTGGAACACATTTTTGCTAAATAGTCCATTTTGCCTCTGACTTGGCAATGCATGCATGTTTGAGAGTGGCATATATCCCTAAATCATCCTGCTCCTGCGCCATTCCTTTGAAGACGCATTGCGTGGATTCTTCATCTGTCCACCATAGAGGGTATACATTCAATGGTACATTTGATGGAGTAAGCCGCAAAGATGTAATATACGCAAGGTTGCTTGCTCTCTTATGCTGTTTATTATCTAAAATTTGTTGTATTTATGTATAAATGTAATGGAACCTTGTCCTTGAAGAAATAGAATGGGCACTATAGTGGAATGATGATGATACAGCATTTGATACAGATATTGTGTTGTGTTGATGTTTACATCTGCTTCCAACTGTTAGGATTGATGTGCCCATTTTATGTAATGCCATATTTAAAGCCATGGTGAGGGAATAAAATTTGAATGAATGTGGACATCCAAGTAAACTGAATTAAGTTAGAATTATGGAATATAGTATTGATTTGACATAAAGCCAATTTTGGTGGTGGGGATAAGTAAATTATTGAAATATAGAAAATAGTATTGATAATGTAAAAACAATGGTAATGATATAATATCTTTGCTTTTATGCTTTGCTTTTCTTCTTAATCTCACCTTATTGAAGGGTATTGAAACAAAAATGGGAACCATGCACATGTTATGTATATGAAGATGAAGAAGATGACCTGTAAAATTGTTAATGAACTTGACATCAACATGAATATCTTATCAATGTGTTCGCATGAACGGCTATGTCTTGTTTTCATTTCTGACTTTTTCAGACGAACATGCGAGAAACAAAGGTTGGGGGAAAATAGCCTAACTGAGCCAGAATTTCCCCTTTTGATGGGAACAAGGATGGAAACAAGTAGCCTTTAAAGTTGATTCAGGGATGAAGAAGTTTGGCCCATAGCACAAACTTTCCCCAGAATAAAGCCTGGGGGAAAGTATGGCCTGGGCGGTTACCGGTGAGCATATCTTAGGCAGTAGCTAAAAGTTACACCAGTAGCTCTGAATTTCGCCACCTACCCAGCAGGCATAAATGGTAGCCCTGTAATGGTGACGCGGCATACTGATATAGCGGGCGACAGTTCCACCAAAGAAACCACATTTTAGAAGGTCGAAGCCGCTTTAGAAATATCGTGACATTGATCTGTTTAGAAGGATTTAGATTCGGAGTTGTCATTTTTCAGATAGTGGATACAATCAGGGTGATAATGATTGTGCTCGTGCCAGTTCCACCATATCCGAATGCAGGTACTTGTAAATGTTTGAAATAGGGATCTTCACATTAACTGGGGATCCTGTCAATGTTCATCAGTTCAGGCTGAGAAGATCCTCATTATCTCGTGCAATCCAAAAACACATTATTTCTCCATCGGTGAAATTGGTTTTCGGCTTTCTTTGGCTTTCCATGATTGCAGCAGAAATGGATCTTGAGTTGTTTCATGCCTTTTCTTGGTGTATTAAAAACATTAGTGAATTAAAATAGCATAGCCTTGACTTAAATCTGTTAAGTCGAGGTGTAGTAATCCTAAGGCTTACATGGCGTTGATGTGGCGTTAGGCAGGTGCTGTTAAGCCCTCACGTGGTCTGTTCCTCCTGGCGTTAACTTCATGCGACGTAGCGGGCATCACGGCCATAGTCCCCTCATGCGTAATGAGTCTGGTGCCCCTGACAACCTACCACAGTAACGCTTTATATTGCCTTATTGCCAAGAATGCTGTCAGTGTCGGAAGACGAAATAGCGGGTTAAGGAACCAACAAATATGAAAATCATCCAAAATTGGGTGACTGATTAATGCTGCAGCCAGATATTCAGCTATAACAAAGGCGATGATGCAAATATTCGCCATATCACATTAATGTTCCACCCATATCATTAACATTCCACCCGTATCACATTAACATTCCACCCATATCACATTAATATTCCACGCATATCATTAACATTCCACCATATCACATTAATATTCCACCCATATACGTTAACATTCAATATCATTAATATTTCACCCATATCATTAATATTCCACCCACATATCACATTAATATTCCGCCCTCATTAAGCATTCTACCATATCTATTAACATTCCATGTCACATTAATGTTATTCCATATCACATTAATATTCCACCCATATCACATTAACGTTCCACCCGTATCACATTAACATTCCACCCGTATCACATTAACATTCACCATATCGCATTAATATTCACCTTATCATTAACATTCACCCGTATCGCATTAACATTCCCGCCTTATCACCATTCTGTATCACGTTAACATTCCGCCGTATCACATTAACATTCCACCCATATCACATTAACATTCCATATCATTAACATTCATATGCATTAATATTCCACCATCACGTAATATTCCGCCCATGTATCACATTAACATTCCATATCGATAATATTCCACCATATCCATTAATATTCAGCATTATTCAGCAATATTCAGCGTTATCACAGCAAAATGTAAGAGTGGTAGAAGATCGGGCAGACATGTGACTGGCAACATGTATGACATTTTATCAAGACAAGGTAATCAACCTGAACACCCTGTTTGTTTATATCTGGCCATTCCGGCTTAAAACTGTATTCAATCGTGAGACAATTGCTCCTCAATAAATTACATCTTAGACAGCTCTTCAAGGCCATCCACTTTCGGCATCAGGTATCATGCTATTTCATCATGTACACAGCAATCATCGAGCGATGAGAATATTCTTCCCTCGTGTTTCATAATAATCCACATATGGACAATTTATCCTCACTTATGAAATTTTGCTAAGAACAGTGCTTAACCACTTCTAAATCAAAATACCTACCCATATGATATTGCTATTTTAAACAACTGTATGTTCTCTATATCATTCTGTATGATTTTCGAGAATAAACAAGTCTGTTCTGTTTAAATCTCCATTCTAATATGTCTGGTTGGTTTGGAAGGCAACTTCAGCTACTACAGGTTGTATATATCAAGACAAATCAGACTTAACAGCTAATCCGTGGCAAGGATACAAAGTAGAAATTAGATCTCTGAGGTCTGCCAGCTGCAGCCATCTTGAATCAGGTGAGCTGTCGCGGTGAATTGAGGTGGTTGATTGGCAGTGAAGTGGAGTTATTGGGATAACAACGTGTAAACACAAACGCGTTTATTTATATACCTACCTGAATGTGTCAAAACTGCGGTCACAAATATTCACGCCCGATGTGACGCAGCAGGTCTTTCAAGATCAAATCTGGTACCCTATCCACACCATCAAACCAGACGGTGATATGGTAAAGAAGTGTTACAACCTGGAGTCACTTTGTGGAGGGACCCTGGACCGAACAAACCAGTGACCGACATCTTGAGGCATCAACCTATACAGGTGGGATACAATGACAGTATCAAACAAATCCAGTCCCACTCTGGTATTGCTGTGGTGAGGTGGCTACACCTTCCTCCAGGTCCCTCCTCCTCCCTTGTATCCCACCCTGAGATGTGGTGACTGTCCCCACCCTCCCCCATGTAGAGTCCCACCCTGACATGCAGTGACTGTACCAGCACTACCCATGAGTCCCACCTTGACATGCAGTGACTGTACCCACTACCCATGTGAGTCCCACCTTGACATGCAGTGACTGCTACCAACACTACCCGTAGCCATGGTCCCACCTTGGCATGCAGTGTCCCCGCCCTACTCATGTGAGTCACACCTGAGATAGGGTGACTGTCCCACTACCCATGAGTCACCCTGAGATGCAGTGACTGTGCCCATCCTGCTCATGGTGAGTCCACCCTGAGATGCAGTGACTGTCCCCACCCTACCCATGTGAGTCACACCCTGAGATACAGTGACTGTCCCCACCCTCCCCATGTAGTCACACCCTGGCAGTGCAGTGACTGTCCCACCCTCCCCATGTGAGTCATTTTCCTGGAATACAGTGACTGTCCCACCCCCTCCCCCATGTGAAGTCACACCCTGAGATACGGTGACTGTCCCCACACTACCATGTGAGTCCTACCCTGAGATACAGTGACTGGCACCCCACCCACCCGTGTGGAGTCCCACCCTGAGAGAATGCAGTGACTGTCCCACCCTCCCCATGTGAGTCCCGCCTGAGATACGGTGACTGTCCCCACCCTCCCCATGTGAGTCCACCACGAGACCTACGGTATGTGTCCCAACCCTCCCATGAGTCACCCTGAGATACAGTGACACCCACCCTCCCCATGTCCAGTCCCACCCACAGATGCAGTGGCTGTACCCACCCTGGGGTCGGTGACTGGTCCCTACCTTCCCCCATTTGAGTCCCACCCTGAGATGCAGTGACTGTCCCCCACCCTGCTCATGTGAGTCCCACCCTGAGAGATACAGTGACTGTCCCCACCCTTCCCTGTGAGTCCCACCCTAAGATACAGTGTTGTCCCCACCCTCCCATGAGTCCCACCCTGACATACTGTGACTGTCCCCACCCTCCATGTGAGTCCACCCAAAGATGCAGTGACTGTGCCCACCTTCCTGGGCGCTCCTCCGTCAAGTTGATGCTCCATGTGGGCCAAAGAATTACCAGGAGACTCAGTAGCACCAGAAGGAACATGCTTTAAGTAACTGACAAAGGTCAAGGAAATGTCATATCATGTAACAAGTTTGATAGAGTGATAACTTCAGGATGAGTAAGTGCAACTCTATATAACAACATTTGTGTCCACAGCCTTAGTCGGGGAGGAATTAATATTCGGTGTTCAAGGATGCGTGATGCTCTCATGAGGAGGTAGGGGGCGATGAAGGTATTGCAGCTGGCCAGTCTCTCAGGTAGGTTGGTGCTGGTCCAGCAGAGCCAGATTGGACTCAAACCTGAAATATCCATGTGATCTATCAGGGCATACTCTCACCCAAAGCCAGTGTAAGCAATCAATCGCCCACCACTTGCTTGAGTCTAGCTAATATCGGGCATGCTCCCTCAAAACCCAGGTATAAACAATCAATCCTTCCATGATCCTATCAGGGCATGCTCCCAAAACAGGTATAAACAATCAATGTGTACCACGCAGTCCTATCGGGGCATGCTCCCCAAAACCCAGGTATAAACAATCAATCATACCATTGCAGTCTATCAGGGCGTCTCCCCCAAACAGGGTATAAACAATCAATCATACCACACAGTCTATCAGGGCATGCTCCCCAAATTGAGGTATAAGCAATCAATCATACCATGATCTATCAGGGCATGCTCCCCCAACCAGGTATAAACAATAATCAATCATACCATGCAGTCTATCAGGGCGTATACCCAAACCAGGTATAAACAATCAATTATACCGCGCCAGTCTATCAGGGGCCTGCTCCCCAAAACCAGGTATAAACAATCAATCACTACTAAGCAGTCTATCACGGCATGCTCCCCAAAATGGTTATAAACAATCAATCATACCACGCGGTCTTTCAAGGGCATGCTCCCCAAATGGGTATAAATAATCAATCGCTTGCATGATCTATCAGGGCATGCTCACGTCATAATATAAACAATCAATCATACCCTTGCTGATCTATCGGGGCATGCTCCCCAAACCCAGGTATAAGCAATCAATCATGCCTTGGTATATCAGGGCATGCTCCCAAAACCAGGTATAAACAATCAATGTACCACGCGGTCTATCGGGGCATGCTCCCCAAACTTGGTATAACAATCAATCGCATACCCGCATGATCTATCAGGGCATGCTCCCCAAACCCAGGTATAAACAAATCAATCATCCCGCCTTGATCTATCAGAGCATGCTCCCCAAAACCAGGTATGAAAGCAAATCAATCATACCACGCGGTCTATCAGGGCATGCTCCCCCAAGTGGAGTGTGAAGCAATCAATCATACCACGCGCAGTCTATCGGAGCGTGCTCCCCAAACCCGATTTGTAAACAATCAATGTACCCGCGCCAGTCTATCAGGAAACGTTATCCCCAAACCAGGTGTAAACAATCAATCGCTGCGCTTTGGTCTATCAGGGCATGCTCCCCAAAACCGGAGTGTGAAGCAATCAATCATACCAACGCCCAGTCTATCGGGGCATGCTCCCCAAACCAGGTATAAAACGTCAATCATACCGCAGTCTATCGGGGCATGCTCCCCAAACCCAGGTATAAACAATCAATCATACCCGCATGATCTATCAGGGCATGCTCCCCAAAACCAGGTATAAACAATCAATACGCTATGCAGTCTATCCAGGGCATGCTCCCCAAAACCAGGTATAAACAATCAATCATACCACGCCTTGATCTATCAGGGCATGCTCACAAAACCAGGTATAAACAATCAATCATGCCAGCGCTATCAGGGCGTGCTCCCCCAAAGCAGGTATAAACAATCAATCGCATACACAGCAGTCTATCAGGGCATGCTCCCCAAAACCAGGGATTTACCCTGAATTAGCTTGTCTTTGGAGGACATTGGAAGAAGATTGGTGATGTGTATTACTCACCCAGCATGTTAACTGATGATATGATTGTAGGTGGGGACCCAGCCATTTCTTGATGCCCGTCCGATGTCGACCACACCAATCCCACTGCTGCTAGGATCATCACAAGCTGAAACAACAGCATATACTGATGAATTTTACATTAGAATTCAGAGCAACTAAAAATCTGCTGGTACATAACCCATTCTGAAACAATGAGTATTAATACAAACTCTCTCCAGCAAACCCAAGGGCCATACTCCCTTGAGCCTTAATAGCTAACACTTCCCAACTACAAGGACCAATATGCCCTCAAGCCCCAAGGGATAACATTCCTGACCCCATAGCCAACATTCCCCGAACCCAGTCTTTTGACCAGCTGTTCTGCACAACCCCACAGTAGCTCCCCAGTTAAGGAGGGACAACACTCCCAATTAACCTGCAGTCCAGTTCTTCCTCAGACCCCAAGAACAGCACTTTACCCTCAACCCATGGGCCCAGTTCCCCTAGAAGCCCGACAAAACTCCCCTAGACCGGTGGAACATGTACCTGTGTGCCCATGATGACCCCTGACATTCTGTTGTTGTTCTTGTCCCTGCTGGTCAAGACACCCAGTCCTGAAACAAGCTGCTCATGTTATGTCCTCCATGTTATGTCCTCCATGTTATGTCCTCACACCATACAATAACTCTTACACTACAACAGTAGTAAAAATAACAAGTTACATTTAGATGGTGCTGACCTATCTGTATTCCATTTTTGACCATATTTCTAGAATAACTCACGAGGATTTTCATTAATAAAATCAGCTTCTACAGGCATGTAGCTACTCAACTCCTAAATGACAAAAATGTCGAAGCCATGAAACAGATCAGGTGTTGCGGCATTAAGATGAAGAGGTTTACAACAGCTGTCTGCCAGCACTTACTGATAAACCATGACTGCTGCTTGGGAGGCCAGCATCCCTGAGATGAGGCTACTTACACAGGATATACATTCAATAACAACATGTCATGATATACATTCAATAACAACATGTCGCATGATATACATTAATAACAACATGTCACGCGATATACATTCAATAACATGTCACATGATATACATTCAATAACATGTCATGATATGCATTCAATAACAACATGTCACATGATATACATTCAATAAAAACATGTCACATGATATACATTCAATATTAACATGTCACATGATATGCATTCAATAACAACATGTCATGATATATAGTACTATTGTTTCGAATCACTCAGCAGATGGGTGGGTGAAAGCTTATCACAGGCTATATATTTATTTTATATATTTATTTTATACATTCAGTTCAAGTGATTTTATTCAATATAGTTATTTTGATGTTGTTTAAGACCGCGTACTTAGTTACTTACAACATAATAGTGGCATCTGGTACTCAAACCTAAACAAGACAATCAGTGATATCATGAGCATCAATCAACACTGACTGAGCTCCCAGTCCACTAGTGAGACAGTGCAACCTCAAATTCCCACTGGGGATTTCATTTAACATGCAGAATGAAAGTCATATACATATATACTTCATATGTTGATGAGGTGAAATGCTACTTCAGTTGATCTAAGTAACCTGGTGCTTCTCACACAGAGTATAGTTGGCGTTCGTGACAGGGACAGGAAAAGAGGAACACTGCCAACAGCACCTGGCTTAGCAACCAGCCGTGGGCGAAAACTGAAACATATTACACACGCAGCTTAGCAGCAACCTAGGAGATGCTCGTTTTGACAGTAGGTTTTGTACAATGCCCTGGCCGTCCCACAATGCTTTCGACATAGCCCTGAATACTTGGGTAAGATTCTCTATATAATTTTTGACTAAGTATTTTCACTGAACTCATTGTCGCCAGCATTCATCCACACTTCCTTGATATCACCGACCTTGGAGTGTTAAGATACAATATCCACTGACCCGGAAGTGTTAGAAGACCCGATGTCACTGACCTTGGAAGTGTTAAGGAACCCAATATCACTGACCTTGGAGTGTTAGAAGACCCTATGTCACTGACCTTGGAAGTGTTGAAGACCCGATATCACTGACCTTGGAAGTGTTGAAGACCCGATATCACTGACCTTTGGAAGTGTTGAGAGATTGCGATATCACTGACCTTGTAGAGTGTTAGAAGACCCGATGTCACTGACCAGAGAGCCAATACAGACAGAGTCAATGAACGGCAGCTCCCTCTGGAAGAAGCCTTGGACCTGTCCAACAGAATGGAAGACTAGAATTGCTGGAGACAACTTGTATTCCTGAGGATTGTCATTGCACATGTATTTCTCCAGTCATAAAGGAGGATTGCTGATACAATGCCACAAATCATGGGTGATACAACATTACCTTTTTGACTTAATCTCCATGCATAGTATATATATATATATATATATATATATATATATATATATATATATATATATATATGACATGACACCCTGTAACATATACCGCAATATATTCTTCACCACTATTTCTCTAACGCTACACAATATATTTCTCACCACTATCTGTGTAAAACTACACAATGTATTCCTCACCACTATCTCTGTAAAACTACACAATGTATTCCTCCACCACTATCTCTGTAACACTACACAATGTCCCTCCACCACCATCTCTGTAACACTACAATGTATTCCCTCACCACTATCTCTGTAACACCACACAATATATTCCTCACCACTATCTCTGTAACACTACACAATGTATTCCTCACCACTATCTCTGTAACACTACACAATGTATTCCTCACCACTATCTCTGTAACACCCTACAATATATTCCTCACCACTATCTCTGTAACACTACAATGTATTCCTCACCACTATCTCTGTAACACCCACAATATATTCCTCACCACTATCTCTGTAACACTACACAATATATTCCTCACCACTATCTCTGTAACACTACATAGTGTATTCCTCACCACTATCTCTGTAACACCATACAATATATTCCTCACCACTATCTCTGTAAAGTGTGACTCACACAATGTTCCTCACCATATTCTGTAACACTACACAATGTATTCCTCACTATCTCTGCACAGTATAACATACTGTAACACACAATGTGATTCCTCACCACTATCTCTGTAACACCACACAATGTATTCCCTCACCACTATCTCTGTAACACTACACAATGTAATTCCTCACCACTATCTCAGTAACACTACACAATGTATTCCTCCTCACCACTAACATCTCACAATGTAACACTGTGACACACAATGTATTTCTCACCACTATCTCTGTAACACTACACAATGTATTCCTCACCACTATCTCTGTAAAACTACACAATGTAATTCCTCCACCACTATCTCTGTACCACCATACAATATATTCCTCACCACTATCTCTGTAACACCACACAATGTATTCCTCACCACTATCTCTGTAACACCACACACGCATATTCCTCACCACTATCTCCAGTCCCAGCATGCTGCAGGCGGTAACAGAGGCTGTGACAGCTTAGGACACTTGTTATTGTAACACACAGACACTGCTCGCTTCTAGACCTGCAATCTGTAAAACATTCCTCCAGCTATTATAAGCTATGAAATGAAACAATTTTACGTTGTGTACCAATAGATCCTCAGATAACACGCTAACATGCAACTAGCCCCTGAAAACTGCAGGACACAACTAGCATGTTCGGTCATACCTAGTCTGCTCACCAGGGGTGGGAAAAGCTGTGAACATTTACCTGGACTTCCAGCTTCTACAACTTTGCACAGTCTACAAGAGGCTACAGGAAGCAGGCAGTACAGGTAGTAGGTGATGGGGATGACTGGACTGAAACAACATCATCTCAAGTTCTTAACACACAACAACAACAACATAAAATTAGATGCGTGCATTAAATTAAATCAGTCATCATCATCATCATCATCACCATCATCATCTGTCTCAGGTCATATAACAAACGCGTTGTTCCCATTCAAACATTAATTTCAATCAGGTAGTAACACATTCTACAGAGAAGCCATTATGCTTGCTGACATCATATCCCATAATTTTTGGAAGGTGCATAACTCTGGTAAAGGAAACTAATGATACAACATTTATAATAATAGAAATGCCACAATCTCATAAAATGCTTTAACAATAAATAAAATAAACAACAGAATTCCAATTTTACTGAACAAGAGTAAGCTGACAATGGAGCCAGGCAGCTGCTGCCAAGTGTTGATGTAGCTGAAGAGGGAGGTAACTCTGTTTTGACCTGCTGGCACAGAACCATGTGGTTGTGGAGCACCTGCTGCAGGATGTACACCATCCACCCCATGGGAAGCTCAGCAACTATACTGATCCTGATGTGGGAGACAGAGAGTGGTGGAAATACATGCAGTTCCAATACAGCAATCACTGGTTTAGTCTAGCCACAACATTTGAACTAACACTCCTGAGTGCATTACTAAACAATTGTTTTGCCACTTGGTTTATGGCAATGTTCCACGCCTACTAAAGAAGAATGAAATATTTATAACATATTTACTCATTTTTATTTTTGGTCACATACAAGATGCCTGGAAATGATCTGCCTGCTGCATAATCACTCAATGAAGGCTGGTCGACATACTTGAAAATATTTAGGTGCAATGTTTTATGAGACATCACGCTTAGATAAGTTTGAAAGCATTATGGGTAACGCTTTAAAATAAGGTCAAAAGTCACCCAAATCGACTGGCGTCTGCGTGAATCCCCATGTAGGCCGTGACCAAATTTGAAGACATACGGTACAACTGTTCATGAGATATCGCGTTAACAAGAATCGGGACTGTCAAGATAGCTCTCCGCCAAGCGTTCGCGATTGGGAAACAAAAACAAAAACAATCTCACCCCAGGAACAGTCTGTCGTACTTCTGGTAATAGTTCAGTCCTTTCAGAGCCAGCATTCATCAACTCCCTCACTTCAGATATCTAACAACATGCCAATATAATAAAATATGTCATCAAACTAAGAGTCAGATGTTCTGTGGTAACGGTGCTTTGTACCACACAATACGAGGATAGATCCAAGTCAATGACACGCTAATTGACCAGTTCAATTTAGTCTGACCACCCTTAATATCAAGTCACCTCTTACAATAAGCCAGGGTTGCCGAGGACCTCTTTATTGCAGCCCAGAATAACTGTGTCAGTAGATATTCCAGCTGCAGCATCTAGTTACGGCTTGATGATAATTTTCCAGACACTAAAGAATTTTGTGTCCACTGCCTCTGCACAGTTTCCGACTAATTCTCAGCTGTCGGGTGTGTCGGATGAAAGTCAGCCTGGAAATAAATGGCTAAATATTCATGTTTGGGTCAAAGGAGTGAGTGAGTTTAGTTTTACTCCAACTTTTAAGCAATAATCCAGCGAATTTCAATGGCCGGGTGGGACACAAAGCAATGAAGCTTCACGTGTTCTGTGGGGAATCGAACTGAAGTCTCATGCGATCTAATGAACACCTTAACCACTAGGCCACCCCACCTGGCTGCAGAGATAGATGGATCACATACGTTAAATGATGTACTTCACTAACAACATGTTTTTCAATGAAATACACAAATGCCATTTTAGAAAGTGGTCAAATGTAACATATGTTATATTTGGTATACTCAATAACTGATAATAAATGGATGAAACCAAAAAAGATAATACTCATAGAATGCTAGTACTTTTACTGAGAAAGTGTAGTCCCAAATAAAACATATCATTACATTTGACCACTTTCTAAAATATGGCATTGTGATATTTCATAGCTTTCTCAGCCGTGGAGGCTGCCAAATACCACTTATCAG
This sequence comes from Haliotis rubra, assembly GCF_003918875.1. Lineage (NCBI taxonomy): Eukaryota > Metazoa > Mollusca > Gastropoda > Lepetellida > Haliotidae > Haliotis > Haliotis rubra. The sequence goes on from NW_025765752.1 coordinate 93,046, forward strand.
AGAATTTACACAAAGTCTGGGCAGCCTAGAGCTACCAGCTAGTCTGACTTCCATTTTGAGGTGCCTGGCCATGGCTGGTTTTGCCCAGCGGCTGACTTTGTGTGCAGGTGGCAATTAGGTGCCTGACTCTGAGGGTGTGAATATAGAATCGGATGGGATTCATTCCAAAAAGTACTAGAATCTGTACTTTTACTAAGTTATCCCAAATATAACATATGTCACAACATGTTTTCAGCTATATATCTCCACAAATGGAACACTCTGAAGTAAGGGCTTTCAATGACATGTCAAGAAAAGACAAGTAACTACTAAGTTAATCATCTGATGGTCATAATGTCTTATGTAAATGTAAAAAAAAAATTTATCTAGAAAGTAGGATTATACTCAGTATTTAGAACCACTGCTCTTTCAGAAGTATCACTGTTGATGATGTATTGGATCAAAGCACATCAGTGGCTAAACAGCAAGAGTAAGAATCAACAAATTCAAAAACATGCTTACAAAGCTTTCCAACAACTCACAGTTCAATCATAAATATACATGTCACTAATGGAAACAGTACAGTTCATTTGTTTTGTAAATTAATTACTAGTTATTTCATTCTTACCCACTGTTTATGAAGCGCTTCCATCTTGGGCGGTAACTGAGGATCAAATTATATATTTTGAGAATAGTTTGTAATTTTAGCCCATCAAAAGATAATGAAATTCAAGCTACTCCATGCTGGACAGAAAGTTTATACAAACTGAAGAAGATGGTGAGAGATTCAGCTTGTTACCCAGAATGTCCACCAGGAATTGGGATATGATCACACACACATTTGGTCCCTGAACTCCACAGAACCAGTCATCATATATACAATTATGAAATTGAACAAACCTGTAGAGGTTGCTGGTTCTTTGATGAGAGTCCTCCTTGGGGGTACATACTAAGCATTAAAATGTCCATTTTAATCCCTATGACAGTTGTAACTATATATTTTGAATAAGATATTCACAAAACAAAAACAACTTCTGGAACCCCAGAATGGACCCATCCACCAGAACAGGTAACTCCTAGAAGCTAACCTAAAGTACCTCACTTTCCATGCTGAAGAAATAGAATGAGGGAGGTGGGGAAATGGCCAAAGGTGACTCTCATCAAAGAATCAGCCAACCTCTACAGGTTTGTTGGGATTCTTTTCATGAGAGATCCTCCTTTAGAGTATATAAGCATAAGACAGAACTCCTAAAGACAAGAGCCCTGGAGTGGCATTCTGTCTGATAAACTAAGACCCGGCAGAAGTAGAATTTCCCAACAATAAAAGAAGAAGGAACAGCTCCCTTACCTGGCCACTTGACCTCTTCAGCCAATCAGCGAGGGGCGGGTCCAGAGGTCCAGGCTTATCTATTCTGCTCATATGCAAAATGGGCGGTGAACTACTTATGTAGTAAACAATAGTGCCCACCCATCTGGCCATCCCCAACTACCTAGGGAGGAGTGACATAAAATCACATGAAACCACAGCCAAGTATAGATTTCTAAGGAATAATGTGCAATATTGTCATATACAGGGAGAACAAACCATCACCATAAAAACACAACACCAAGTAAGGGTAAAAGGGAAGGAAAGTTGACTGCAAACCCGCATACACAGTTAAAAACAGATAAAATCGTAATTCTAAAGCTCAATGCGGCTAGAGAGTTATGACTCTGCCCACTGGAGAGAACTGACTGACCGAACCGAGCAGCTCACTGGAGTGTCTCGGTCAAGTTGACAATGCCGGATAAGCGTGCTCGGCCAGCTCCAAATAGCATGAACAGATCTCCTCAATAGGCAGAGCCACAGCATAAACCTTAGATGTGGCTACTGCTCTAACCGAATGAGCTTTTAACCCAGTAGGTGGTGTTAACCCTTTCTGTGTATAGCTCGTACAAATGGAAGAGACAAGCCATCTAGATATGGTCTGCTTGTTCGCCGGAAGGCCAGCCTTACCTCCAGCGTAACAGCAAAACAATTGGTTATCTTCGGATAGCCAATGTCCGCTTGATATAAGCCTTGAGGGTCCTCAATAGACAGAGCCACAGCATAAACCTTAGATGTGGCATGTGAACTTTCTCGTATGATGTCTTTCAGTGGCTTGAACTTTCTTGTAGCTCTCCGAATGGGACAACAGCTGAGCCAGTGCCTGCTGTATAGGTCTCATCCTCAGACATGCACACCACCACACCACATCCACAGTTGCCCACAGCAACTGGAGACCCGCCGAGCTGAATCCGTGGGAGTCCCAAGAAACTGTAAAACAGTTCTCTGAACTTTGGCAATCTGAGGAGCTCGACACGGACAATGTCCGCCCTTTTCCGGGAGGTGGGCACAAGAGTGTGCCGCAACCCGGTGAATGGTGGCGGACCTCGCTTCCACTGTGGCATATGGCCATCCCTGAGTGTGGACAAGACCCAGGGATTTGAAGTGGCTTTCAGCCATTCCGGGAGGAAGAGTGTAAGCCAGCCGCCTACAGGGACGTGTGGCATGAGGCAGTGCACTCCCACAGTCGCAAATCTCCGCTTGCATGTGTGGGAGGCAACAAGGGCGTCCAAGGGAGATTTGGGTTGCTCTAGTAAGAGGGGTTGCTCTAGTAAGAGGGGTTGCTCTAGTAAGAGGGGTTGCTCTAGTAAGAGCTTGGAGTCCTTAAAAGTGCTAACCACCTTGGCGGCCTCGCGAACTACTTTCAGTGCCCCAGGGTAGAGGGTGGAACCCATAGTATAAGGCAGAGAAAGTAGTGCCTGCTGAGTGGCTGGCGAATAGCGTGCAAATGACAGCCACAAACGGTGCAGGCCATGACAGCGCCCATCATCATGCTAGCACAACAGCGAATACTGTCACGTGCAAGATGTAAATGGATGTCTGTCAACTGCTTCACCAATGAGGGGGATGACGCATGATCGCCACTCGCTCCCTGATCTACCAGTTCCCTCTGCAGTGCAGATAGGTATGCTGAGTAGACCGCAACCCGCAGTTGCTGAGCCGTCCTATACTGCTCTTCAAAAGAAGCGATAGAGGCCGACTTAAGAGCTGGGGCATTGGCAGGAATGGCGGCAGTAGCCGGCCCTGCTGAATGAAGCCAGGAGGAAGAGGAACCACCAAGTGTGACAGACGTAAAGACGCATTCATCCACCACCGGCGGCTCAAACAGTGCCTCCTCTCCCAATGGGTACCACCTGCTAAGCTCCGGTAGGTCGAAACGAGAGTGTGTACCCGAGAGGAGAGGATTATCACCACCACGCCAACCGAACTCTCTGTGGGCAGCGCTGCGACATAGAACGCCAGAGGGGCTCAAGGGACAGAACTGAACCAGAGGGTTCGGATCGCCCTGTCTCCAAGCCGCGGGGCTGAGGCAACAAGGTAGGAACTGCCAAAGCAGGCCGCCCAGTCTGCCCAGCCAAGCCTCTGGGTGCCAAGGGACCTGGTTGCCCCGGTATGCTCAGGCGCAGACAAAGTGGCAGACAAATCCTGCACCCTACCGGGTCAGCACTAGGAATAGCAGACAGACCATCCCCCGAGCCGAGACTCAGGGTAGGTTGCCCAGGGATAGGTGCGTTCACCGGGCCAGAGCCCAGGCCGCCACCGTCCCAAGCAGAGACACCTGGACCAACGGGATTTACACGTTGCGAGCCAAGCTCCTGAAGGCGCCCGGACATCGCACTTTCAATCATCAACTTCATGGACGATTTCTTCTTCTGTGATCTCTTGGAAAAGGGGTCCTGACCCCAGATATCACCCCCGCCCGCAAAGTTTGGAAAAATACATAAAGTGTATGCGTCTCCTGTCCGCCATCTTGACAAGCACATGGCAACCGACAGGGACTAAGACTTAAGTTACAACAAATGATGAATGAAACTTTCAAAAACATTTATCAGTTATAGCCCATGCGAATAAGAGACAACCATACATTCAGTAATTGTTTCTGAAGAACTCGTCTTGAAATCGTAAGGGAAGAAATTCAACATGTAACACAGGCTGATGGACACATACGTCGATACTGAAGAACGACAGCATGGAAAGTGAGGCACGAGGTTAGCGCCTAGAATTACCTGTTCTTGGCGGACGGGTTCATTCTGGGTTCTGTAGGGGTGGTCAAACAAGACAAAAACGTTGTTTTGTTTTGTAAATAGTTTATTTAAAATATAGTTACAACTGTCCGAGGGAGTTAAAATAGACATATTAATGCTTATATGTACCCCAAGGAGGATCTCTCATGAAAAAGAATTTGTCTCCCTTGATGGAAAACATCAGCTTATAGAATCAATACTTACTTGTTTTGAGGGTGAAAGTTCACTGAAAGCGAAGCATTTGATACATATTAAACATATGTGACAACATTGTCAAATCATATTTGGAAGACAGTTATGTTATTTCAAAGCGAAACAGATTTTTAACATGGTTTAAAATAGTTTTAAAAAGAAAAGGTTAAGGTTACCCAAAGGTCGAAAAAGGCAGCTGAGACAGTCCTCTCTTTCACTTGCATCATCTTTACCTGTCAAAATAATTCATCAGCCGTTGAAACACAGAGAAAACAGTAAAACCATGGAGACAGTATACTGGATCAACAATAAACACTTAGTGTTAAGGCTTTCATCTAAGGTACTGCTATTGGCTGTGCAGAGTAGCGTCCGGGAAATAAAAGATCATGTTTCCAAATCCTGCATTATCCTGACTGTGTTTCAGTTTTGTCAGCATCATACCAGTGTTTGTCGGTTTTATTCAGTGCTTGTCGGTTTTATTCAAGTGGTAACATCTGTTTTAACTCTGCATCAACTCGAGGGCTGTTCCCTCATCAATACGAAATGCTGTGATGTACCGGACACCCTAACACCCTAGGTCACACAGGAGGCTGAATGGAAACAAAGGAAGACGGTAACAGCGGTACATCCTGTCTTCCTCCATAGCTTCCAGCCTGTATCATCATGTGTCAATACGGTGAATTACATCATTAACCAATCCTGTTCCCCTACCTGATTCTGTGCAAGTATCAACCAAACATTATTACCCTTAAGATGAATTTGTTGAATTCTGATTGGTCAATAGCAAAAGCATACCAAACCATGGTGGCAGATTTGTCAGGGTGTAAGCCGTACAACCCATCAAATCTGTCAAGTGACACACTACATGGGTTGTACGAATGACCTTGACCTCAGATGGAATGTGGCTGCCAAACGGATGATCGCCTTGAAATTTTAGGTGAAGTGAGGTGAAATTGGGTTTAATGTTGTTCTTGAGAATATTTCGCTCATATGACGACATGCATGCGTGTGTATGTGTATGTGCGGCTGCTTGTACTAGCCCAGACTGAAGCTGGTTTTATAGTGCTAGCCCACTGAGATACCATGCCGCAGTGAAGCATGAATACCCCACTCAGACACATTATACTGACTCCGAGCCGACCAGTCCTTGTTGTACCCATTAATGCCGAGAGCCAAACAGGGACCAACAAGTACCATATTTTAACGTCTTTTGGTATGACGCGGTCGGGGATCGAACCCGCGACCTTCCACTCTCCGGGCGGACGCTCTAACCACTACACCACGGAGGCGGTCTTTGAAATTTTAGAGTTGTTGGATATAATTATGAGTATAAACAGAGTAATAAAATTGTTGCCATAACTTCTTATTTGTTTGTGTCAATTAATATATCCAAAAAATAAAATGTTTCTGTATTTCACTTGTCCTTTAAAGAAAACTCAAATTCGATCATTTATATCAAAAACTAAGCCATCCCGAGTTATCTCCCTTTATGACCGTTCAGGAAAAATCTTGGCGAACCACTCGGCAGAATGTTGTTGTTTAAAGATAAGCTAAATTAAAAGATCTTTATGACATTTCAGGAAAAATCATGGCGAAACATTCGGCAGAAAGTTGTTGTTTAAAGATAAGCTAAATTAAACTATCTTTATGACCGTTCAGGAAAAATCAAAGCGAAAAACGTTCGGGCAGAATGTTGTTGTTTAAAGATAAAGCTAAATTAAAAGATCTTACTGGTGATCTTACTGTAAACCCATGTACATTCCGGGTATTTCCTACGGCTGTGCCTCAGGAAATCTGGAATTTACAAGGGTCTTACAGTCCTGTACACCCTTTCAAATCATCGTGTAACTAATAGGATTGTTCACCTACCTGATACTGTGCCAGTATCTGCTGTGCATTAGCGTATAGCCCCTCTGCTTGTTCCCACAGCGACACACCCAGGTACTCAAGGGGCAAAACTCCCTACAAAGAGTAAAATTTTAATTGCACCAGAATAACCCCTTTACATTACTTAAAAACCCAGGTTAAAAAGTTCCTGCAATAGAGAGGCATGTATCAACGATCTACCATGTATCACCGATGTACCATGTGTCACCTGATGTACCATGTATCAACGATCTACCATGTATCACAGATGTACCATGTATGTCATACATCATTATGGAATTACACAAGTTTTCTGAATTGATCATTAAACAAAATTAAAGTCCACTTGCAGATACAAATTGAGTACGCCATAACATAAAGATTCGAACTAACCTGTAGAGGTTTAAGATTCTTTGAATATATTCCTCCTTGGGGTACTTATAAGCATTTAAATGTCCATTTAAATTCCCTACGACAGTTGTAACAATATTTGAATAAAATATTTACAAAACAAAAACTACGTTTTGTCTTGTGAGACCACCCTTACAGGGCCTTCCGGCCCCCTACAGCCAAGAGCAGGTAACTCTAGACCGTAACCTCGTACCTCACTTTCCATGCTGAACGAAGTCAGACAGAATGCGGAGGAGGTGGTAGATACCCAAGGAAGGAATATATTCAAAGAATCTTAAACCTCTACAGGTTAGTTCGATTCTTTTATATATTCCTCCTTGGGGTACTTATAAGCATAAGACAGACTCTAAAGACGGATCTCAGGAGCTGGCATTCTGTCCGCTTTAAACACCCCGACAAGAAGTGGAATTTCCCAAGCTAATTATAGCAGAAAAGGCACACTTACCGGTCACGTGTCCACCAAAGCCAATCAGGCGGGGCATGAGCCAGGGTCAGGGTAAACGATGCAAATTTGTCCAGCTTAAACCTCGCTAATGCAACGAAGCGAGACACACCCTCCCTCCTTCCCGTAATCTACTTGGAAGTGAAGATAAGGTCCCTTAATAAACCCAGAAAGCGAAATGCCGGAATATGAACAGCAAAGTTTCCAAGGGCAGTTTAGTCTAGAGCTTCTAGGTTAGAAAGCAAGAGACATGGGAATAAAAACCAGCACCACATAAAACCCATCACCAAGGGAAAAATGTAACAAGATTTGTAAAACCCAACACCAGTGTTAAAATTGGCAGATAATGGTTCACACAATAATGTTTTTAAAACACCGAAAGCTCAATCGGCTAGAGAGGTGGAACCATGCCCACTGGAGAACTGACTGACCGAATCGAGGCACGCCACTGGAGAGTCTGTCCAAGTTGGTAATGACGGATGAACGTGCCGGAGGGCTCCAAATAGCCGCTGAGCAGATCTCCTCAATGGGCAGGGCTGCAGCGTAAGCTGTCGATGTAGCCACTGCCCTAACGAATGAGCTTTCAACCCAACAGGCGGGATCGCCCTGTTTGAGTATAACTCATATGTATGGCAGAGACAAGCCACCGAGAAATGGTCTGCTTGGTAGCGGAAGACCAGCCTGAACCCGCCATAACAACAAAACAATTGGTTACCCTTACGGGTACCCTTGTTCGCTTGATATAAGCCTGAAGTGTCTTTACGGACATCTAAGACGTGAGCACGTCGTAGAGAGGTACCGGACAGGGAAGGCTGAGTGAAAGCTGGGAGCTCAATAGGCGCCGTCACATGGAAGGGACTATCCTTCTTAGGACGGTAAGTCTCAGGCAGCCGAATGCTAAAACAGTAAGCGCGGGATCGGCCGACATTGCATGAATATCGCCAACCCGCCTGCCAGAAGTCACCGCCACAAGAAACGCCGTCTTCCACGTCAACAGCTGGAGGGAAAGAGCCGACAGATTGTGAAACATTGGACCGGACAGCCAATCAAGAACGATTGACAAGTCCCACGGGGGACTAATACGTCGGACAACCGGACGGATTCTGTCCACGCCTGCTAAAAAGCGCTGTACAAGAGGGTGCTGCCCCAAGAGAGCACCGTCAACAGGAATATGAAACGCAGAAATAGCCGTAGAATATCCCCGAACAGTGGAAGCCGCTAGACCGGCTGGAGGAATTCCAACACACAGACTAAATCTGTAGAAAAGGGATCAAGAATCCCCCTGTTGACACACCAGCGCGAATAACAGGCCCATCTATCCTCATATTGAACGTTTGTCGAATCCCTCCGCGAAGCCAGAATTGTGTCTGCAACTGGTGCAGGAATTCCGCTCGCATGGAGGCGATCCCGGATAGCGACCAAGCCACTCACTGAATCCTGGGATTCGGGTGGGGCGCTCCGTTCTGGGATAGGAGGTCCGGTCAAAAAGGTAATAGAACAGGAGGCTGAGCCAGAAACCTGAGAATTACCGGAAACCAGCTTTGTGCCGACCAAAGGGGTGCCAGAAGCACAAGTAGCCGAGCTGGTTGTGCGGTCAGCTGCGACAGGACCCTGGAAATCAGTGGTATCGGGAACGCCATACAGTACCCTGTCCGGTCCAATCTAGCTGAAAGGGCGCTGTTGAGTTAACGCACCGGATCCGGAATCCGGGAGCAAAACACAGGAATCTGGTTCATCACCCCAGACGCAAACAGATCCACCTGGAACGACCCGAACAACTGGGAGATAATCCCGAATATCTCCCGGTCGAGCATCCACTCATGTGGGGCTAGTATACGCCGTGAGAGAGCATCTGCACGGACGTTGTCTACCCCCGGGAGATAAACAGGCAAAACCCGAATGTTGAACTGATCGCACCACAGTAGAAACTGCCACGCCTCCTGAAGGAGGCGGCGGAGACACTGTGCCGCCTTGCTTGAGAATGGAAGACATGGCCGTTTGATTGTCCATTTCTAGAGGCGAACCACCGCCCTGCACCAACACCCTGAAGCACTCGAACACCCTGCGGACTGCTCTCAGTTCTAACACATTGATGTGTAGGCTGACCTCCCGCTCGACCAGAGGCGGAGGCTGAGTGCTTCGCCAGGACCCCCAACCTGTGAGGGAGGCGCCCCGTCTGAACTGAGAGGGAAGGTGTCGGGTGTCCGAGGGATCCCCTGGACAAATTCCCGGCGTCCGTCCACCATCGCGAAGTGAGGGATTAACCACTCTGGCATTATGAGCATAATCTCGTAGCCCTGCGAGTGGGACCACAGCTGAGCTAATGCTTGCTGAATTGGTCGCATCCTCAAACGCCAAGCGCCAAACCACGTCCACTGTGCGCGCCATGTTGCCGCAAAGCAACCGAAGCCATGTTAGGGGCCGACGAACGGGGGTACTGGAGGAACTGTAACACAGTCCCCCGGACTTTGACGATGCGTCCGAGCAAGGGAAACAATCCCTAAGCGCGTGTTGAATCTGGCTCCCAAGAATATCAGATCCCTGCGGCCGGAGCGAGGTCTGATTTCTTGAGATTGATAATCCAGCCCAGTGACACCAGAGTATCCAGCACGCACAGTGTGGGGCTCTGCTTAACTGAGGCCCTAAGGCCCGTAGAAGCCAATCGCCCAGGTGCGGGTGACAACACCTGCCCCGAGACCTGGCTAACTGAGCTGGGATTAGCATAAGTTTGGTGAACACCCTTGGCGCCCGTGGAGATGCCGAAGGGGAGCACGTGAACTGGTAGCACGCCCCGGTCGAAGGAGAACCGGAGGTACTTCTTGAATTGAGTGCATTGGAACATGGAGGTATGCGTCTTTGAGATCGATTGACGAAGCCAATCCCCTGTCTACCGACGGGAGGAGATCACTGACCTGAGTGTCTCCATCCTGAAAGCGGCACCTCCAGTAATTTGTTCAGCCCTCTGAGATTCAGAATGGGTCTGAACCCTCCGTCCTTTTGGTCACGAGGAAGTAGGTGGAATAAAACCCTCTTCTGCGCTGACTCCACCGGAACCACCTCGATGGTCGCCTTGGTCAGTAAAGACTGAACCTCGACGCGGAGGACTTCCGCCTTGTCATGGGGTCGGCACAGGCGCATGCCGAACCCGAGAAGGACGGAGGATCACGGCGCCTCCACTGTGGCAAATGGCCATCCCTGAGCCGGACAGGACCCAGGATTTGAGGTGGCTGCCTCCCACTCCCGGAGGAATAGGGACAGCCGACGCCCGACAGGGACGCGGTGGCAAGAGGCAGTGCACCCCACCGTCGGCAAGTCTCCGCTGCGTGGTAGGGGGCAACAAGGGCTCTGGGGAATAAATCAGTGGGAAGCGGGGCTGGCTTCCCCTTGCCCTGAAAAAGACTGCTGCGCGGCTGGAGCAGGCTTGCCCCTGCCTCTCGTCGCCTGCCCGCGCTTGGACTGCAAAGGGCAGCCCACTTAACATCCTTAAAGCCGAGGCAGAAGGGTAAGCGGACGCATAGCGGGAGGGCGATGGCGAGGGAGCCGGAGGGCTGCTCCAACAAAGGCTTTGAGTCCTTAAAGGTAGAGACAGCCTCCGCGACCTCCCGTTACCACCTGCAAGGCCCCAGGGAACAGGGAAGATCCCATGGTATAGGGCAATGACAGTAGAGCTTGCTGTGTGGTCGGGCGAATACCGCCACAGACAGCCACAGGCGGCATAAGCCCATGGCGGCTCTTCATCATCTGGCTGGCACAGCAATCAATGCTGTCCCGAGCCAGATGCGAACGTGTGTCGTCCGTTAACTGCCGGGCGAGCACCGACTCCGATGAATCGGCACCGCCAGCGCTGTGGGCCACCAGCTGTCCCTGCAACGCCGACAGGTAGGCTGAATGGACTGCTACTTTAAGTTGCTGAGCCGCGCACCGGTAACATTCTTCGAATGACCGGTAGGCAGACTTCAGCGGCAGTGACGACTGCAGCCGAAAAGGGGGGAGACGCCTGCCCTGCCTGGCCGAGGCCAGGGAAGACGAAGACGACCCTCCTAACGTGACTGAGGCAAAGACGCATTCGTCCACCACTGGTGGTTCGAAGAGCGTCTCCGCACCTAACTGGTACCGCCGGCCGACTTCAGGCAAATCAAAACGCGATCGAGTACCAGCCAGGAGCGGATTCACCACCTCACTGACCAGTGATGGGAGAATGCGCAAGCGTGCCTCTGCGACCTGGTTGGGTGCAAACGCCTCCCCGGGCCGAAACTCCGGGAAAGCCGACACAGAGCACTCCCGCCCAGCGATACCACCACCGCCGCAATGGCGACGTCTCTATTCGGTGAACATTCACCTCAATCCTGGTCTGTCGCATTTCGGGCCATTGCACGATATTCTCGAGGTGCGGCACGCGCTAATGCCGTGCGGTTGATCTGACAAAAATTCGATGATCAGCGAAGGACACCTTCACCACTTCGTGACAAAGCGGAGGATTCGAACCCATTCTGGCTCAGAGAGCTGATGCACGAGTACCGTCTTTCGGGAATGGAAGACCTTTCAATGCGATAGAGATGACTTGCGTCAATGATCTGCTTTCCCATGTTCCAATGCCAATTCCAGAAGTACCTCGGTGCGAACCATTAATGTTCGCAACCTTGTCAACTCGATTGGTGTCACCGTGGAAACCAACAGCCTCGGTTAATACCGCTAACGTGCTGGCGTCAATATCAGCTCGAAATCGGAGCCGTTCCGGCTTGCTCGAATCTATTCTTCAGAACCAGAACTTCGCGGCGCTAAGTGTTTCCTTGAACCATCCGGGGAACTTTATTATTCCTCAACCCGATGGAAACGGCCTAACTTCGACGCTCCGACAACATGGCATTGTCGGCGTGTTGGCGTCTTGACTGGCGTCGCGACAATCGGCTTCAACGTAACTCGGCAATGATTACTGCAGAGGCGAATTCGCTCTTCTCGCCTGATGATGAGCGGGCGTCACCTCATTCGGCGAATGATCGGCACCGCATCAATGCCAGAACTTCGAGCGGTCGCATTACTGAGAACGTTAATCGGACGGCCATTCAACAGCTGTCGTCTTTCTCAGCGTGACTACTGATGGCGTTTTGTTGAAGTGCATTTAACGTCGTGCGAGTGCGGCGTACATGAATGAATATACGCTGAAGGCCGGTTATCTCCAGTTGTTAGAATTGGTCCGTGGTCTGTTCCAGATGCTGGAAGCGACAAATTCTGTTTTGCTCCGGTTCGATGGCGATAACCAGCGTATACGGCTGGTGGGCGGAACGAGGAAGCATGAAGTTCGATACCGATTTCCGGGAATTAACAGCGGCAACCAACTCGGCTGCCTTCAACAATGACAACTGGTTTCGACAATTCTGGGTTTCTGTACAACCGACTGTCTGGTGATTCGGTGGTGGCTTTGACCATATCGTGCCGGTCTGGCCGTGACCATTTAACGTCGAAGATAGATGTGGAATTGTTGATCGGCGAAGATTCTTGATCCCTTTTCTGAATTTGTCTTATTGTGTTAATTCTCCGGCGTGCGGCTTTCACTGTTAGAGGATATTCGACTGCTTCGTTTCTATTCATTGACGACGAGCAGCCTCTTGTACAGCACGAAGGTGAATAGGTTGTCGTGTCAGCTCGTCGTTAACGACCAACTGTCGTCAATATTTCACCAATCTTGACCAGGCTCTTTCGGCTGGTGACGTCGGGCGTTCGTGACTTCTGGCAGGCGGACGGCGTATTCGAAATGACCGATCCAGCCTATTTTGGCGACCGACTGCTGGTTTTCCCGTCCTGAAGAATGGTCCCTTCGACGGCTAACTTTCGGCTTTCACTCGGCTTGTCATTCTGCGACGTGCTCGCTGAATTTTCGACTTATCAGCGAACGAGGCACCGTAAGGCTGACTGTTTTTGAATTTGTTATGGGGTTCGAGCTGATATTCGGCGACCAGGTGACCATCTGCCGCTGCCTGGTTATACTTTCCAGGCGTATCACTTCTGTTGAGTTAACTCGTGGGCGTGGCTGTCGACGGCAATGCCATCGTCGTATGTCGATGGCCGACCGTCGGTGGTCTCTCCGGCGAGCATGGTTCCACCTCTGCTTACGTTAACCGGGGTGTGGTCATTATCTGCCAATTTAGCGCTGTTGAATTTTACAAATCTTCATTACGGTAATGGACAATCTCTTGCTCGAAGCTGCAGGCGCAATGTGGACTATCTTCGCACTTTTCAATAATTGTTATTATTCTGGATATTAGATTACGTGCCGAAGGTTTCGACAAGCGCATCACCCGCTTCTTTGATGATGGCGGAGACGGAAGTGCAGCTCTGAATCATCTTTAGAAGTCTGTGCTCTTATAAATACCCCGAAAATATAAAGAATGGGAACTAACCTGTGGGGTTTGCAGATTGTGAATATATTTCTCGGCGGGGTGCGTAAATTTTTGCTCGCGTTAACGTGCGACGTGGCGTGGTGAGGTGGGGTTGCGGGTCGCAGAGGCGGAAACCTGTAAGGAAACTGATGCTCTGGGCTGGCGTAATTTTGTTTTGTAGAAATGTTTATTCGAAATATTGTTACAACAACCAAATGAGAGGCAAATGGACATTTAAATATGGCCCCGAGAATATTCGAGAATCAGCAAACCTCTACCGAACCCAGTTAGAATCTTTGGTATATTTGTATCTGCAATGATCAATTCGAAAACATTATTGACATGTTGCATCTGTTATGTTGAATGTTATGTATCGGTATGTTGAATGTGTTCTTCGCGAACACCTGGTTTGAAGAGTTATTCTGTGCGGTAAAACACTGCTCTTTAACGAAGTTGCCAATTACAGTGCTATTCAATGGCGAAACCGGCAGTATCGAGCTGAATTAATTGTCCACAATAGTTACGCGATGATTTGAAATTGTGCGAACTGTAAGACGCTTGACCAAATTCATTTTCACCCGGCCCGTGAATAGGAATGTTATGAGTTTAATGGTAACGGCATTCTGCCGGCGTTACAGCGTCATAGGTAGCTTTATCTTCAAGCAACGGCTTTCTGCCGGGAAATGTTCGTATTTTCACTGAAATGTCAAACAGCATTCTGCCGATGTTACGTAGATTTTTCACAACGTCATAAACCGGTGTTTGGTTATGATAGGGTACGAAAGGACAATTAATCTGAAACATTTTATTTTTGGTTATGATGGTGACGAAACAACAAAGTTATGACGGCGATACGATGCTTTCTGTTTATAATCAACAACTTTAATTCGAACATGATATTGGCGTCATCGGCCCGACCGCGTCATACACTGGCGTTAATGTTTTGTTGATTCTGTTTGGCTGTAATTTCAGGGCTTTATTGAACCGATATTATAATGTCTGAAGTCGCGACGTATTCAGTGAACTGGCACTAAAACCGGCTCGGTCTGAGCTGTATAACGGCACATACATACACTGCGCGTATAAAGTCTATCAGCGTCACCTCGCCTAAAGAGGCGTCATCGGCGGCCGATCAGTCGTCAACCCGTAGCGGTAATGTCATGACGAATTTGATGGGGTTTATGCGGCCTGGTATCTGCCTTAATGTTGCTCTTTAGCAATGACTGTTGGTTGATACGCAGGATAATGATGGCAATTTCTGCGTATTGATGTTTCAGGCTGGAAGCTGAAGGATATCATACTGTTTCATCTTCTGTTTTCATTCGGCTTCACCAATGTGACTAAATTGTCGTGTTACATCACCGTATTGATGAGGGCAACCGGTGATACTGAAGTTAAAACGAATGTTACCGCGAACGAGCTTTGAATAAACACGCTGATGCTGAAAACAGGCTGGTCGAGACCAATAAAGTTTGAAACATGATCTTTATTTCGGGGCGTACTGGTGTTGATCCGGTATACCAATATAATGTTTACTGTTTTCTCAGCGACTGTTAACGAGACTGGTAACCAACCTTTTCTTTGAAAACATTTTTAACCATGTTAAAAATACTTGTTTGGGCCCCTGATAATACCAATATGTTTGATGTTGTCGCATATGTTTAATATTATTATCCTTGGATTTTCGGCTAACCCGATTCTATAGCTGATGTTTTCCATCGAGGCTGAAACTTCTTTCATCAGTCTGCCCAGTATAACGACCAATATGTCTCTGTTTTAATCCTGGAACAATTGTATTCTATTTTAAAATAAATGTTACCAAACAACTGTTCTGACCACGGGAAGATAATTCGATCGCCAAAGCTGCGGGCGATTCTGACGCTTATAGTGCTCTTCAATGGTTAATTCGTATCGATAATGTCTCATCGGCTGTCGTTACAATGTTGTTCTTCGCACCGTTTCGGAAGCAGTTATTCATTGTGCTGATGTTATCGGTTGTCTACTGGCATCGTTCGCTGATAAGTATTTTTGAAGTTTCATTCATCATTGTTGTAACGGAATATTGATCCCTGATTCATAATATCCTTTCCCGATAAAATACAAAGGTCGAACATCGCATATTTTCGAAGCTTCGACCGGTGTCGGACCAGAATCGTGGTGGTCGATCATTGCGAAGCGCTAAGGCTGGCTGGCGTCGTCCATTGGTCGAATGGCTGCTGGCGGGCGTTCAAATACGGCGAACCGGCGCGCCTGTCTGGGCGGCTGCCGCAGGTCTGACGAAGGTGTTCATGGCCTGTGCTGGGCGGGCAGAGTGCGGGGGCGTACTTTAATCTGGCATGCAATCCCCGGAACTGGCATTGTTTCCTGCCGGTTCGATTCTCATTACTGGTTATGTCGAGCATTGGCGTGATCTCGCCGGTACTTCTGCGTTGCGTTACCGAAGGCCCCATTGAGGAGAGGAAGGCGGCGGCGGTGACGGATGGTCGTCTGATAAGGATTTCCTCTTCGCTCCTGACTTGAAGGCGACGACTATCTTCTTTGAAGATATGCGTTATAAATGACGAATCATCATGTTGTCATCTTGCTGCATTATTACTGTTATGTTTCAATCGATAGGCCCGCATAACGCATACTGCTTCGGGCGCTAATGGTGGCAACCGAAGTGGTGGCGCGGGCTCAGCTTCTTGCTGAAGCGACGAGCAACCTCTTTGCGAAACGACAATCGCTTTGAACGTACTGGCGAATTTCGCGTTATTCTTTTCATGCCACTGCTCACAGCGGCGACTGACGCGCCTTTCGATAACTGACGCCACTTCAATCACCGGATGCTGACCACACTCGAAGATGACCGTATGCCACGGTGAAATAGCCGCCATTCGCGGGGTGGCGACACTTTCAGTAGCCACCTCGAGGAAAACGGACGTGCCGGCTTTCGACGTGCCGAAGTTCGGAAGAACTGTTTTACGGTTTCTTGGAGACCAGTTCGTTTCGTGGCTTCCGGTGCGGGCAGCTTATTGAACGATTGATGATGCATGTCTGGTAACCGACTGAAGAAGTTCGAAGCCGCGGAAAAATCATGCCGGCGCATGCCACATCTGGCCAGTAATCAGCGGTTTGTTAACATCATTGATGGTAGCAGCTGAAAGGCTGACATCGGTGCTTTGAACCATATCTGATAACTGTCTCTTCGGTGGAAGAAACCACGCTGTTCCTGTGATGACAGCGTATTGCCAGAAATCGCGTAAGCGGTTTCATCGTTTATGATAAACTCCCTCGGATGTTGAACTGTGTTTGCCGTCGTCGGTCACGGCTTCATTGCGCTTGAAGCGAGAACTGGAAGCCCTGCTGAACTGATCTTCTTTCTTTATTGTTGAGCCCATCGGGAGACCGCTTCGAGCTCTTTGTCTTTGGGAAGTCTTATCTTGCTAACGCTATGAATCTCATGAAAGAATGGAACGAGCCTGTCGGAAGACGCTTCCCATTCTGATGAGAATATTTCGCGGTCGCGACCACCCTCATTCATTTTATTCGGCGTGAAAGATGATGGGTCAGCGCACAGAGGACACCGTTGTTCTGGTTCGCTGATGTCTTATTCGAAAACCAGCAATTTTTGGCTTTGTCGTGGTCAAAAAACCGGGCATTCCTTAACGCCAACTAACTGAAGGACAAATCAGCGGCATTTCTACGTTTGTTACATTTCACTCGCAGCATATGACTGGTTCTATTGATCGAGACAATGATCATATCACGACCTGGTGGTTGACTAGAACTGGCTGAATCTTCTTTCTCCTGAATTTCGTCATCTTTTGATGGGCAAAATACGAGCTATTCTCCAGGCTATCACTTCGGTGATCTCGGTTAAATCGGGCGGCATTTCATAAACAGTGGTGTAACTGGTAATTTGCAAAACAATTGCTTGTTTTCCGTGTGTTTATGTTTATGATTGATTTTGTGGTGGCGGCTTTTGTACATGTTTAATTTGTTGATGATTCTTGCTGTTAACCGCTGATATTCAGCGATCAACATCGGCTGATGACCACTTCTGGCGACGATTTCTAATGCTGACCTGTCCTAACTTTCTGAATAATTTTTGCATTTACATGGGTATGACCGTCGGTGTTTGACATGTCATTGGTGATGATACTGGCGACATGTTATGACTGGGATAACACTGTTCTAATTTCGCTTTTGAGGAATTGGTATCCCAAATAAATTCCACGCCACTCGAACTTTAATGCCGGCACCTGAAGTCGGCGCCTGGGCAACCGGCTCTGAAATGACGGTCTGGTAAAGTGTTACGACGCGACTCCCCGACTGGCTTTATGAGGAAATACGCAGTAGCGTTTTGAAGGTGGTCGTGTGACGTGAACATTTGGGTTGCGCTTAACTCGGTAATGCGGATACCAGTACTTTTGATTCGTCCGGCGAAGTGTAATCCCAATATGGCATATGTTCTAATGACGTGGCTGTTGGTGTGCATCTATCTGCGGCTGGCTCAGGTATTCGGTATCCATTTCAATGATGTGCTGGATATGCTGAGATGGCGACTTAATTTATGAATATTTGTATTTATTTCCGGGCGACTTCATCGTACCATCGATAGAGCTATGGAAGACGTGAAGTTGGCACGGTGACCATCATCGCGTGGCAGATAAACTACGAACGCAACAACGCAGCCAACGAGAGGCGACTTTGATGACAGGTCGAGCACTGAAGTGAACAGTCGGTATTATTGGATCGTCCTGTCGACGAAGTGCCACGCACCATCACGACTCTTGTGCATGAAATTAGAACTTCAACCGGTACTGATTTTGTTCGCACAACGTAATCGTTGTACCCAATGATATCATTTGGTCGGCCTTCCACAACGTTAAGCGCATTACTTTCAAACTTTGTGATGATGCTCTGTTAACATATCGGTAACAATAGGCGGCGACATGCGTCATTCGGGCGTCTTTAACTATTGAACAAAACGAAATGATGAAATATGTTATATCGACTGGGTATTTCTTTGAGTGCCGTGATGACGACAATTGTTTTATTATGCGCTCGAATGTTGTTCAAATGTTATTGGGCTGCGTAATCTTTCACCGCTCTCTTGTCTCCCGTCGAGATCATTATAGTAACTGTTAAGATGCATCTGCGGCAGTACACGTAGTTCCCTCTTCGTACATCAACATGGTAACGCTACCACGGCTTCCGTGTCGCTCCCCATTCGGCAATTAATTCTGTTGTTGTTTTATTTATTGTTGGCATTTGTGATGACATTCAACCATTACCAAATGTTGTCATCCCGGTATGCCCTTCAATGAGTCGATGTCATTTGGCGTAATAACCTATACTGATGATATATTTTACCTGGGTATTAACATGTTTGGTGAACAACGATGATGATGATGATGATGATGATGATGGCGACGGCGTCTTATTGACCGATGAATGATGTTGTTCGATCGGTCTGCTGCTGCCCTTTCTTTCTTTGATAGTGTACCTGATGACGTTGTCGACGTATACTGAACTTTCGAGGCCTTGTACATGTTGGCGTGTTATCTGAGACTGGCTCGATGCGCGGCAGCTGAGCTGTTCATTTCTTAACATAACAATGAACACGAATGCGAATCTGGCAGTATTATATTTTGGCTGAGATATTGATACCGCTTTGTCTGAACATAGTTCGAGCGGTGATGATTGGTGACATGACCGATATTACGAACCAGTGATGACGAAGAGCTTGTTACGAAGATGGTGTTGACCACGACTATTGATGAAGAGCCATTGTATTGAGTATTTTGGAGCAGTGATGACCCATTGATGACAATTGACCTGGTGATATAACCGACCGGTGATGTTACGCGGTAGTCGGTGACCATTGACAGTGTTGAAGCGGTAACAGTGTTGAAGACAGTGTTGAAAATATATTATGTTACGAAATGATGACCATTGACGACGGTGTTGGTGACTGGCGGGGTGTTAGTGATGATACGTGATAACGGTGTTACGAACAGTGGTGGTGACGGTACGAGGCCAGTGGTGAAACTACATTATTTTGAAGATGATGATGAAATTGTGGTATTACGAAGACAGTGATGACCTGTGTATTGATATTACGAAAGATGATGATGAGAATACATTGATGTAGTATTACGAACAGTATTGACTTGACGGTAACCGTATTACATGGGCAGTGTTGATGACAGTTTTGAAGACAGTGATGATACATTATTGGTTGCAGGCAGTGTTGAAAATATATTGTGTGAGTGTTAAGAAACAGTGTATTGACAGCATGTTACGGGGTGTCGTATTAAGCGCTATGCTATGTAGCAGCAGCGTATATTAACCTTGTATGCGTGCGTAGTGTTGTCACTGCTGTTGTATATTCTTCAATAAACGCTTTGTATTGTATGCAATGACACCACTCAGGAATACAAAGTTGTCTTCGGTGTTCTAATGTCCGTTATTGTTGGACGGGTCCCCAATCGAGGCTGCTGTCTGTGAACGATGTAGCGGCACTACTGCGGTCGTGGCATGCGGTCTTCAACGCACCGGGTCGTGATATCGGTCTCGAATCGTGATATGGGAGATATTCTTCCAGATAAATGATATAGAGTTGTCGACAGAGATATTCCAGCACTTTCCAGTCGTATTGAAGGATGTTTGTCAGTCTTTCCTTCCAGATAAAATGACGGATAACAGCACTTCGAATTGCATTGATATCGAAGTGTGATAATGCCCGTAATGATTCGATAAACTTCTTTGGTCCAGAAATGCTGATATCTGCTGTGGCATTAACGACGTCGACGGCAACCACCAAACCACTGTCGCTCCCCAGGTTGCCAAGCTGTGTCGTGTATGTTTCGATTTTCGGCACCTGCATTTGGTTATAGCTGTGTGCTGTGACGATCGACGACCCTCTTGTGGCACCGATTGCAGATCGGCAATGGCATTTACGTCAATGATTATCAATCACGATTGGTTGGGTTAAAATGAACTGAAATTCGGTCGTGTTGATGATGCTGTGATGTGTTGTTTAAAACATTCTCGATGCCACTAATATGTTGGTAGTAACAAGTATCTTTGATCATTAACATCGAATAACATGATGAGCTCGTCGCGAATATTATCAAACAAATATCAAGGCTCGATATGATGTTTCGTCATTGATATTCGTAATATTATATCGTATTGACGTTGATTGATGATATCATGATTGATATCGTCGATATCGTGACATCGACGATGTATCGTGGTATTGATGATGATGTCGTGGTGATGAATGACGTCATCGATGTTGATGATATTATCTGATGATGTGTTATTCATCGGATAACGGTCGATAATGTTTATCATTATGACTCAATGAAAAA